>NW_028320904.1:0-156613 GCF_062004578.1 Staurois parvus | reverse complement strand
CAGGACACTGATCTTCCCAGTGAATGTCTTTGCTGGGGGAGGGGGGGGGGGTGTCAGGACAAGTCTGATCAGTGGAGGAGAGAAGGCTGAGTTCTCAGCACAGCTAGAGAACTGACCACGCTGTACTCTATAGCCTAGAGTGGTCAGTTTTTATAGGAAAGCAGAGGGCCTCGCAGGAACACCACAGGAGTGCATTTGGACAGGACATGGAAACAAAGAGGCTGCTGGGGATGAAACAAAGGATGATAAAAGGGTGAAAATCGCAGTGACTAAGTGGTTAGCACTTGAATCACTTGAATCCAGGGGCGGACTGACCATTTGGAAACTCGGGCACTGCTCGAGGGCCCGGGGTCAATAGGGGGCCCCATGAGATGCCCCTGGTACCTTTTTCATAGGCTTTTTTGAATTTGGGCAAGGACACAGGGGCCCCATGATCCCCTATTGCCCGGGGGTCCCATGAGTTGTCAGTCCGCCCCTGCTTGAATCCCAACCACGGCACTACATGCCTGGAGTTTGCATGTTCTCCCTGTGCCTGCATGGGTTTCCTCCAGGTATTCCACTTTCCTCCCACACTCCAAAGACATGCTGATTGGGGAATTGACTCCTGTCTAAATTGTCCCTAGTATGTGTATGTATGAATGTGAGTTAGGGACCTTAGATTGTACGCTCCTCGGGGGCGGGGACTGATGTGAATGTACAATATATATGTAATGCACTGCATAACGTGACGGCGCTATATAAGTACCTGAAATAAATACATTTTATTTGTTTTTAAATGGCAGTCGTTTATAATTTGATTCATCAATCATTAACACGTTCGTAACATTACCTTCGTCAACCTCGATTTACATTATGAATCATTATAACCAATTCCCCTTTAAATCTCATTTCCTCCTGACCTCTGCAAATTGGTGACAGCAGAAAAGGACGTCCCGGATATCTCGCCTGCGACCAGCTTCCATGAACCTCCGTCCTTGGGATCCTCGCTCTATCTCATTCTCCTTCTTCAATAGCTTTTTGCATAACAACCATTACCCCGGCGCAGCGTCCGCTCCCCAGACACCCTTATCTATTCCACGGCAACAAATCCAACTATATTTGTTATAAGTCCACAAAATGAATTTTTACATCTGGTGAAAGAGAATAACAGCCTCCGATAATATGATTTATGGCAGAAAAGCAAGACCAAGGGATGTAAATGAACGCACGGCGCCTATAGACTGGGCGTAAGCAGGTTGGACGGTAGACAGTCAATTAACATGCAATCTCGGTCAGTGGGCTATTTGCCTGCTATTTGTCAAAGTCAAAAAAGGTGACAAATATTAATGAAAAAAAAAAGATTTATGTCTATATTTGTTAACCTACAAAGGGTACAGAAACACATATGTACATATATACAATTTTGTAAATACTAATAATATATATATATGGGCTGAAGAAGGAAAAGAAGGAAAAGCAGAGAATAGAGTCGGAGAAGATGGAGGAGAAAAAGGAGAAGAAGGAGAAGGAAAAGAAAGAGAAGAAAAAGAAGAAGGAGGAGAAAAAGAAGGAGAAAAAGAAGAAAGAGGAGAGTAAGGAGAAAAAGGAGGAGAAGGAGAAAAAGAAGGAGGAGGAGAGTAAGGAGAAGAAGGAGGAGAAGTAGAAAAAGAAGGAGAAGGAGAAAAAGAAGGAGGAGAAGAGTAAGGAGAACAAGTAGGAGGAGAAAAAGAAGAAGAAGGAGAAGGAGAAAAGGAGGAAAAGTAGAAAAAGAAGTAGGAGAAAAAGAAGAAGAAGGAGGAGAGTAAGGAAAAGGAGGAGAACGAGAAAAAAAAGGAGAAGGAGGAGAGTAAGTAGAAGAAGGAGGAGAAGGAGAAAAAGAAGGAGAAGGAGGAGAAAACGATGAAGAAGAAGAAGAAGGAGCAGTAGAAGAAGAAGAAGAAGAAGGAGAAGAGTAAGGAAAAGAAGGAGAAGAATGAGAAGGAGGAGGAGAAAAAGAAGAAGAAGAGGAAAGGAGAGTAAGGAGAAGAAGGAGAAAAAGAAGGAGGAGAAAAAGAAGAAGAGTAAGGTGAAGAAGGAGAAGGATGAGAAAAAGAAGGAGAAAAAGAAGAAGAAGAAGGAGAAGAAGAAGGAGAAGAAGAAGAATGAGGAGAAGGAGAAGAAGGAGAAAGAGAAGAAGGAGAAGGAGAAGGAGGAGAAGGAGAAGAAGAAGAAGAAGAAGAAGAAGGAGAGTAAGGAGAAGAAGGCGAAGGACAAAAAGAAGGAGAAGGAGGAGAAAAAGAAGAAGGAGAAGGAGGAGGAGAGTAAGGAGAAGAAGGAGAAAAAGAAGGTGGAGAAAAAGAAGAAGAAAAAGAAGGAGAGTAAGGAGAAGAAGGTGAAGGAAAAAAAGAAGGAGAAGGAGGAGAAAAAGAAGAAGAAGAAGAAGAAGAAGGAGGAGGAGAGTAAGGAGAAGAATGAGAAAAAGAAGGAGGAGAAGAAAAAGAAGGAGAGTAAGGAGAAGAAGGAGGAGAATGAGAAAAAGAAGGAGGAGAAAAAGAAGAAGAAGGAGAGTAAGGAGAAGAAGGCGAAGGAAAAAAAGTAGAAGGAGGAGAAAAAGAAGAAGAAGGAGGAGAGTAAGGAGAAGAATGAGAAAAAGGAGGAGGAGAAAAAGAAGAAGAAGGAGAGTAAGGAGAAGAAGGCAAAGGAAAAAAAGAAGGAGAAGGAGGAGAAAAAGAAGAAGAAGAAGGAGAAGGAGAAGAATGAGAAAAAAAAGAGGAGAAGAAGAAGAAGAAGAAGAAGAATGAAGAAGAAGGAGAGTAAGTAGAAGAAGCCGAAGGAGAAAAAGAAGGAGAAGAATGTAAGCAGTTTGGACGATAGACAGTCAAGTATCATGCAATCCCCATCAGTGGGCTATTTGTCAAAGTCAAAAAAAGGTGACAAATATTAATGAAAAAAAAAAGATTTTTGTCTATATTTGTTAACCTACAAAGGGTACAGAAATACATATGTACATATATACAATTTTGTAAATATAAATAAATAAATCTTATATTAATAATATATAGGGGCTGAAGACAGAGAAGCAGAAGAAAGAGAAGAAGAAGGAGAGTAAGGAGAAGGAGAAAAAGGAGGAAAAAAAGAAGAATGAGAAGAAAAGAGGAGAAGAAGGAGAAAGAGAAGAATGAGAAGGAAAAGACGGAGAGTAAGGAGAAGAAGAAGCAGAAAAAGGAGGAGAAAGATAAGGAGAAGGAGAATGAGAAGTAAGAAGAAGGAGAAGAATGAGGAGAAGAAGGAGAATAGTAGGGAAGAGGAGAAGAAGGAAAGTAAGGAGAAGACAGATGAGAAGAGTAGATGGAGAAGGGTGAGAAGAAAGGAGAAGTAGAAGAAGGAGAAGAAGGAGAAAAGGGAGAAGAAGCAGATAAAGGAGAAGAAGAAGCAGAAAAAGGAGAAGAAGAAGGAGAAGGAAAAGAAAGGAGAAAGAGATTGTAAAGCGCTGAGCAAACTGTTGGCACTATATAAATCCTGTATAATAATAAAGAAGGAGAAGCAGAAAAGGGAGAAGAAGGAGAAGATACCAACATGTTACATTTCTATGGCCTATGTAAGTAAAAAAAAAAAAAAAACAAACCTCTGCCCACTTTTCCATACTTTCCATAACATATATACATTGTATATCACATATGAGTCTAATATCTAAAATTAGCAGACAACATTATGATATTCCAAACATTCCTGAACAGAGAGATGATTAAATTTGTGGAATCGAACTTCCACTTCTTTCTGGAGATACAGGAGGAATGGCGCGCTCATATACTTACTGGCAATTTGTCTAGGGAGGGCGGAAAGGGCGATTCTAGGTGGCACCCTTGACAAGTGCCTTTGAAGGGTCCAGTTGCTCGTATTTATCCCGCAACACTGAGGACAGAGGATTTCAACCTGGAGAGCAGCCACCAGCACAAATGACACGTCTCATTCAATGTGAGTACTGACCCTTGTGCTGATTAATTAAAATAAAATACATAAACTTTGGCTAGGGTAACTACAATTTTGTGGGAAATGAAGCAAATAAAATCAAGTAATACAGCATATACAATTGCGACACATTGAATGTTATTAAAAATTCCCTTTTCAATCTGCATCCGCTGACATTTTCTGTAAAATGCAATATGGCCACCTGGAGGCATTTTGAACACAGACGGTACACAGAACTCCCCCTCAAAGATGTAATTTCCTGCTTGTGTGGATGGTTCACACAGGTCAGATTTTAGGCATCCCCTGCAACAAAAATTTAATTTTTGTTGAAATTCTCCCAAAGGGAAATCACATCTAAAGGGATGCAGACCCTGCCACTTCCCTCATTAGGTGCAGCAGCTGATTCATAATGATGAAGTCACTCCCATTGACATTCACACCACACATGGACACAGACAAACCAACAGATATTTCTTCAGAATAAAAAAAGTTAGCAATCTGAAACAAAGTTGGTTAAATTCCCTGCAAAGCACATTGATCTCCCAGAGGGAAATTTTTTTTTTTCCCCTCAAGAAAAGTGGAGTTACTCTTTAACCACCTCCCATCTGGCTGTTGTATATAAACGGCCAGACGGTGGCAGCGCAGGGTCAGGTGGCTGTTTATAAATGGCCTCCCCGCACCCTGCTTGTGCGCACTCCCTTGGAGCGCTCAGCAGCGCGATCCGGTGCTCGCTGTGTCCTCCGGACACAGTGGAACACCAATCATCGTACGGGACCTCTGTGCGAGGTCCCGATCATGTGATCACTGATTGGCCAATCAGTGATCACATGCAGAGTAGTAAGCAAGATGTCACTTCTGACATCATTGCTTACTACATGTGAAATCTGTGAATGATCACAGAGGTCACATGGTACAAGGCTATTCACAACAGCCTTGTACCATGTGACAAGCTGTGACCAATCAAAGCTCACATAGTAGTTCTCAATGGCTGCAAGAATGCAGACAGAGATAAGGAGAAATGATTGCTTTTACAGCCTTTATGGGTGTAAAAGCAATCAGTGTAAAAAAAAAAAAAAAATCTTCATCACCCCCCACAAGTAGTACAGTGTCACCATGGTAACACTGTACTGCTAGGGTGACAGTATGTAAAAAACAAAAAAACCCCATAAATAATATAAAAAAATAAAAAATGTTTAAAAATTATAATTTTTGGTTCTAAACTAATTTGGGTTATTTTGTTTTTTACTAAAAAGATAACGGAATACATTTTGGCCAAGATTTATGAAGAAATATTATTTATTTGCAAAATTTTATAAGAAAAACACTTTTATTTAAAATTTTTGGACTTTTTAATTTACAAAGCAAAAAAAAATAAAAATCCCAGCGGTGAATAAATACCACCAAAATAAAGCTTTATCTGTCTCAAAAAAATGCTAAAAAATTCATATGGGTACAGTGTTGCATAACCGCGCAATTGTCATTCAAAGTGTGATAGCGCTGAAAGCTGAAAATTGGCCTGGACAGGAAGGGGTGAAAGTGTCCAGACTGGAAGGTGGGGAAAGTGTCCGGACTTCAAGGGGGGGAAAGTGTCCGGACTTCAAGGGGGGGAAAGTGTCCGGACTTCAAGGGGGGGAAAGTGTCCGGACTTCAAGCGGGGGAAAGTGTCCGGACTGGAAGGGGGGGAAAGTGTCCGGACAGGAAGGGGGGGAAAGTGTCCGGACTGGAAGGGGGGGAAAGTGTCCGGACTGGAAGGGGGGGAAAGTGTCCGGACTGGAAGGGGGGGAAAGTGTCCGGACTGGAAGGGGGGGAAAGTGTCCGGACTGGAAGGGGGGGGAAAGTGTCCGGACTGGAAGGGGGGGAAAGTGTCCGGACTGGAAGGGGGGGAAAGTGTCCGGATTGGAAGGGGGGGAAAGTGTCCGGACTGGAAGGGGAGGAAAGTGTCCGGACTGGAAGGGGGGGAAAGTGTCCGGACTGGAAGGGGGGGGAAGCGTCCGGACTGGAAGGGGGGGGAAGTGTCCAGACTGGAAGGGGGGGGAAGTGTCCGGACTGGAAGGGGGGGGGAAGTGTCCGGACTGGAAGGGGGGGGAAGTGTCCGGACTGGAAGGGAGGAAAGTGTCTGGACTGGAAGGGGGGAAAAGTGTCCGGACTGGAAGGGAGGAAAGTGTCCGGACTGGAAGGGGGGGAAAGCGTCCGGACTGGAAGGGAGGAAAGTGTCCGGACTGGAAGGGGGGGAAAGCGTCCGGACTGGAAGGGGGGAAAAGTGTCCGGACTGGAAGGGGGGAAAGTGTCTGGACTGGAAGGAAGGAAAGTGTCTGGACTGGAAGGGGGGGAAAGTGTCTGGACTGGAAGTGGTTAAATAACACCAGCTAAAGTTCAGCCCCTTCCTGATAGGTCGGACGGTTTCTCACAGATTACACTGACATTCTCCACTTTGTCACCATTAGGAAGCCTGCCATAAGAAATGTCATAGGATGCATGTAGACAGGAAGTGATGCAACAACAAAGATTAGGCCGATGTTTAAAAAAAAAAAGAATGGTAGTTGTCAATTAAAGACTAAGTCCTCCTGCACACGGGACATTTTTACAGCGGCTGCTTTTGGCTTTTGGCATTTTTTTCTGCAGCCAGTAAACTCCCAGCATGTTCTCCTAGGCCAGGTGTAGGCAACCTGTGGCTCTCTAGCTGTTGTGGAACTACATTTCCCATGAGACATTGCAAGTCATAGCTGTAACCAGGGGCGGACTGACCATTTGGAAACTCGGGCACTGCCCGAGGGCCCCATGGTCAGTAGGGGGCCCCATGAGATGCCCCTGGTACCTTTTTCATAGGTTTTTTGAGTTTGGGCACGGACACAGGGGCCCCATGATCCCCTATTGCCCGGGGGCCCCATGAGTTGTCAGTCCACCCCTGGCTGTAATTGTCAGTTTTGTAATGTTGCAGAGGCATGATGGAACTTGTAGTCCTGCAACAGCTGGAGAGCCGCAGGTTGCCTACCCGTGTCCTAGGTGTCCATGCACATATAGGCTTTAACCGCTTCTGCGCCGCCCTATAGCAGATATACTGCTACAGGGTGGCACGGGTGTGCAAAATCACGTATGTATACGTGATTTTGCAGTTCCAGGCAGGGGGCGTGCGTGCGCTATGCTCGCGCCTCAACCCGCGCCACCTTTCGCGGTCTCGGCTGTCAATCACTGGGTCCCGGCCTTTGATTACTCGCCGGCACCTAGTGATTGAGGAGCATTACTGACAGGAGGAGAGACCTGTGTATAAACAACACAGATCTCTCCCCTGTCAGCTCCTGCACATTGCTTTGTATGGCTCTGCATAGCAATGTGCTTACAGTTGTTAAAGGGCCAGTGTGCAAGAAGACTAAATGTCATCTATAACAAGGTAACTATATGTAACAATATATAACAAGGTAACTATATATAACAAGGTAACTATATGTAACAATATATAACAAGGTAACTATATGTAACAAGGTAACTATATGTAACAATATATAACAAGGTAACTATATATAACAAGGTAACTATATGTAACAATATATAACAAGGTAACTATATGTAACAATATATAACAAGGTAACTATATGTAACAAGGTAACTATATGTAACAATATTTAACAAGGTAACTATATGTAACAATATATAACAAGGTAACTATATGTAACAAGGTAACTATATGTAACAATATATAACAAGGTAACTATATGTAACAATATATAACAAGGTAACTATATGTAACAAGTCAACTATATGTAACTATATGTAACAATGTAACTATATGTAACAATGTAAACTATATGTAACAAGGCAACTATATGTAACTATATGTAACAATGTAACTATATGTAACTATATGTAACAAGTCAACTATATGTAGCTATATGTAACAAGGCAACAATATGTAACTATATGTAACAATGTAACTATATGTAACAAGGCAACTTTATGTAACTATATGTAGCTATAGGTAACAAGGTAACTATATGTAACAATGTAGCTATATGTAACAAGGTAACTATATGTACTGTAACGATATGTAACAAGGTAACTATGTAACTATATGTAACAATGTAACTATCTCTAACAATATGTAACAATGTAACTATATGTATGGTTGAACTGGATGGACTTTTGTCTTTTTTCGGCCGGACTATGTAACTATATGTAATTGTATGTAACAATGTAACTATATGAAGTGTGAGAGGGAGGTTGCATAGCCCAAGCTCACATGACAAGAGGCTCCAGGGTTTTCCGACTGTCTGAGGTCAGCGCGATCTCCTGTGTGTTTTCATTGAATCATTGGACTTGTTCCGGAGTCGCTCCTTAAGCTCTCCTCCCCATGACTTCCACTATGGCAGTAAAATGTGTAAATAACATTTATTCCAAGCAGTCATTTTTTTCCCTTTCTAACGAGGTGTGAATCTATGGAGGGCACACAGAGGTGGACGGTGCAAATTGTATTCATTCAGCCTAATCACTCATTATCCGTGTTGTTATAGATGTCGGCGCTTTGTTAATCAGACGCGGAAAGACCTCATTACATATGCAAATGAGCTGAAATGGCTTTAATGAGGGATGCCGCCTGCAGGTGAATCGAATGCATTCCCTTCAAGAGCGCTACCCACACCTCCAACTTGACCTGAAAAACTCCCGCTGCGTCAATCGGCGACGCAGAGCTCCCCGCCAGCACAACCGCCACTCACAGAAAGCCTCTCCGAGACCCAAAAAAAAAAAAAGAGGAAGCAAATTAAATATACTTTTTCTGTCTGTTAAATGGTTTTATTTGTTCAGGGGAAAAAGAACAAATGTGCGCGGTTCGATGAGGAAACAGCAAAGCCCCGTCGTCAGAACGAATGCGGTAATAAGTAAAGAATTCCACGTTACAAGTGTTTTCCGTGCCGCGGCAAATCCTGCTTGTTGGGGAAACATGTTTAGCTGATATAAATGTCAAAACAGACGGCGTGATATTTAATTACCGAGAAGATTCTGATAAAAAAAAAAAAAATCTCGAAGGGCGTTCATTAGGAGGACACCAGCATCTACGGTAGGATCGCCGCCGCATTTGTTTAACGACTTCCAGTCCAGACACTTTCCCCCCCCCCTTCCAGTCCAGACACTTTCCCCCCCTTCCGGTCCAGACACTTTCCCCCCCTTCCGGTCCAGACACTTTCCCCCCCTTCCGGTCCGGACACTTTCCCCCCCCTTCCGGTCCGGACACTTTCCCCCCCCTTCCGGTCCGGACACTTTCCCCTCCCTTCCAGTCCGGACACTTTCCCCTCCCTTCCAGTCCGGACACTTTCCCCTCCCTTCCAGTCCGGACACTTTCCCCTCCCTTCCAGTCCGGACACTTTCCCCCCCTTCCAGTCCGGACACTTTCACCCCCTTCCAGTCCGGACGCTTTCCCCCCCTTCCAGTCTGGACACTTTCCCCTCCCTTCCAGTCCGGACGCTTCCCCACCCTTCCAGTCCGGACGCTTTCCCCCCCTTCCAGTCCGGACGCTTTCCCCCCTTCCAGTCCGGACGCTTTCACCCCCTTCCAGTCCGGACGCTTTCCCCCCCTTCCAGTCCGGACACTTTCCCCTCCCTTCCAGTCCGGACGCTTTCCCCCCCTTCCAGTCCGGACGCTTTCCCCCCCTTCCAGTCCGGACGCTTTCACCTCCCTTCCAGTCCGGACACTTTCCCCCCCTTCCAGCCCGGACGCTTTCATCCTCTTCCAGTCCGGACGCTTTCCCCCCTTCCAGTCCGGACGCTTTCCCCCCCTTCCAGTCCGGACGCTTTCCCCCCTTTCCAGTCCGGACGCTTTCCCCCCCCTTCCAGTCCGGACACTTTCCCCCCCTTCCAGTCCGGACACTTTCCCCCTCTTCCAGTCCGGACACTTTCCCCCTCTTCCAGTCCGAACACTTTCCCCCCCTTCCAGTCCGGACACTTCCCCCCCCTTCCAGTCCGGACACTTTCCCCCTCTTCCAGTCCGGACACTTTCACCCCCTTCCTGTCCGGACACTTTCCCCCCCTTCCTGTCCGGACACTTTCCCCCCCTTCCTGTCCAGGCCAATTTTCAGTTTTCAGCGCTATCACACTTTGAATGATAATTGCGCGGTCATGCAACACTGTACCCAAATGAATTTTTTGTATTGTTTTGAGACAGATAAAGCTTTATTTTGGTGGTATTTATTCACCACTGGGATTTTTATTTTTTGTCCAAAAATTTTGAAAAAAAGTGTTTTTCTAATAAAATTTTGCAAATAAATAATATTTCATTATAAATCTTGGCCAAAATGTATTCCGTTATCTTTTTAGTAAAAAAAAAAAAATAACCCAAATTAGTTTATAACCAAAAATTATAATTTTTAAACATTTGTTTTTACTTTTTTTATTTTCTTATATTATTATTTATGATTTTTTACATACTGTCACCCTAGCAGTACAGTGTCACCATGGTGACACTGTACTACTTGTGGGGGGTGATGAAGATTTTTTTTTTTTTTTACACTGATTGCTTTTACACCCATAAAGGCTGCAAAAGCAATCATTTCTCCTCCTCTCTGGCTGCATTCTTGCAGCCTTTAAGAACTACTGATTGAGCTGTGATTGGTCACAGCTTGTCACATGGTACAAGGATGTTGTGAATAGCCCTCTACCATGTGATCTCTGTGATCATTCACAGATTTTACACGTAGTAAGCAATGATGTCACAAGTGACAACTTGCTTACTACTCTGCATGTGATCACTGATTGGCCAATCCACTGAACACATATTATTTGCACAGGTTCCTGGCGCTGGCCGAACGCAAATGTGCAGCCTCCTGGCGTCTGGGCCACCAAAAAAAACAAGTGAAAAATGATTAGCCTATTCAAAGATAAAATAACAAAACCAGCATTTGCTGCCATAGTCTCCTCCAATCCAGAGTTTCCCCCTGCAGTACTTTTTTTAAGGCTATCTGTACACCAAGCTGTGCCGGGGAATAACGTCCTTACAGGATGTCTCCAACTTACAGGCCGACCTCAATGCTCTGTGTAATTGGGGGACTATGGGGCCAATGAGGGTTAATGTTGATAAATGTAAGGTCCTGCACTTGGGGGCTAAGAATATGCATGCATCATACATACTGGGGGGGTGCAACTGGGGGGGTCAATGGTGGAGAAGTATCTGGGGGGGGTCAATGGTGGAGAAGGATTTGGGGGGGTCAATGGTGGAGAAGGATCTGGGGAGGGGGGGTCAATGGTGGAGAAGCATCTGGAGGGGTCAATGGTGGAGAAGGATCTGGGGGTTCTGGTAGATCACAAGCTTAATAATAGTAGGACCTCATCTGAAATATGCAGTTCAGGTTTGGGCACCAATTCCCGAAAAGAACATTGGGGAACTGGGGAAAGTACAGAGAAGGACAACTAAACTGATAAGAGGCATGGAGGAGATCAGCTATGAGGAAATAATAGAGGAACTGAATGTATTCTCTACTGAGAAGAGGAGATTAAGGGGGGGTATGATCTCCATGTATAATACATAAGGGGGGATATGATCTCCATGTATAATACATAAGGGGGGATATGATATCCATGTATAATACATAAGGGGGGATATGATCTCCATGTATAATACATAAGGGGGGGTATGATCTCCATGTATAATACATTAGGGGAGATATGATCTCCATGTATAATACATAAGGGGGGATATGATCTCCATGTATAATACATAAGGGGGGATATGATCTCCATGTATAATACATAAGGGGGATATGATCTCCATGTATAATACATAAGGGGGGATATGATCTCCATGTATAATACATAAGGGGGGGATATGATCTCCATGTATAATACATAAGGGGGGATATGATCTCCATGTATAATACATAAGGGGGGATATGATCTCCATGTATAATACATAAGGGGGGATATGATCTCCACGTATAATACATAAGGGGGGATATGATCTCCATGTATAATACATAAGGGGGGATATGATCTCCATGTATAAAACATAAGGGGGGGATATGATCTCCATGTATAATACATAAGGGGGGATATGATCTCCATGTATAATACATAAGGGGTGATATGATCTCCATGTATAATACATAAGGGGGGTGTGATCTCCATGTATAATACATAAGGGGGGATATGATCTCCATGTATAATACATAAGGGGGGATATGATCTCCATATATAAATACATCAGTGGCTCATATAGTGAACTCGGTGTAGAGTTATTCCCCCTGAGGTCATCACAGAGGACAAGGGGGCGCTCTTTACGTCTGGAGGAAAAGAAATGTAATCTCCAAACACGGAAAGGTTTCTTCACAGTGAGAGCTGTGAGAATGTGGAATAGACTCCCTCAAGAGTTGGTTGTGGCCAGCTCAGTGGATTGCTGTAGGAAAGTCCTGGATTCTTTCTTGGATACACAGAATATAACTGGATATAACATTTATAGGTGACGTTGATCCAGGGAATATCCGATTGCCTCTCGGGGGATCAGGAAGGAATTTTTTCCCCTGCAGGAGCAAATTGGATCGTGCTTTGCTGGGTTTTTTTCCTTCCTCTGGATCAACTTTGGGTGTAGGTGTATAAATTTTTTTTTTATGGTTGAACTGGATGGACTTTTGTCTTTTTTCAGCCAGAATAACTATGTAACTATGTACCTTAAACAAGCCTGTTGTGTACAGAGCTAAGTAGCTCAAGCTAAATTTTACATACAACTGAATGAATCAGCACAATGACTACTTCCTCTCACTGCTCTGCTCACACAGCTTCCTCTGAAATCAGAGAGACAGTCTGAAAGGAAACAGCTTCTACTTCTCTAGCTTTGGAAACCCCGTAGTGTCCTAAGAATCTTATGTATATTTTTAAAAAAGTATTGACTTAAAGTGATACTAAAACTGTTTTTTTTTTCAGTGATTTCCTCTCACTTCCTGTTGGGCTTTGGGACAGGAAGTGAAGGGAAATCTCCACAATGGGACACTGATAGAAAACAAAATCTGATAGGGCTTATAAACCTCACTAAAATGAAAAAAAAAACGTTTTTCCTATAGTTCTACTTTAAGCTATGCCTCTGCACTTCCTGCTTCCCAGATTATTGTTGTCTCACCAGCCAATGTCTTGATCTTTTCATTCCTGCTTCTGTCTGTATCTCCACTACCGACCTTTGGCTTGTTCCTCAAACTATGCTTCTTCCTAATCCCAGCCTACGACCATGTGTCATCAACCTTTGATTTGTTTACTGACTATGCATCTATTTGATCCCTACCTGCTATATCTGCTATTGGACCCTGGTTTGCTCACCTCCTGGTGGGGCGATCCCAAGGACAGAGACCTGGTACTAACACACAGCAAAACCTATCTTCACCATCTGGAGCTCTGGTGAATATCGGTTAGTGCTTAGATCCCGCACCTCAGTGACCACCAGGGTGACCTACTTGTATACCTATCCTGCTGGTCGGTGGGAGCCTCTCTACTGGTCTCCGAGCTTGACACCTGACTGTGACAAGTGGTTTTTCAACAAAGCTGGGGAGATGGGGGGGCTGAATGGAGACCAAGTACTAACACGCAGGAAAACCAATCTCCACCATCAGGAGCTCTGGTGAATACCGGTTAGTGCTTAGACCCCGCACCTCGGGTTAGGCCACACCATCCATCAGGGTGACTTGCTTGTACACCTGTCCTGTTGATCGGTGAGAGCCTCTCTACTGCTATAGCTACTGGTCTTCAAGCTTGATGCCTGACTGTGACAACAAGTGGTTTTGCAACAAAGCTGGAGAGATGGGGGGCTGAATGGAGACCTAGTACTAACACGCAGGAAAACCCATCTCCACCATCAGGAGCTCTGGTGAATACCGGTTAGTGCTTAGATCCCGCACCTCGGTGACCACCAGGATGACCTACTTGTACACGTATCCTGCTGGTCAGTGGGAGCCTCTCTACTGTTATAGCTACTGGTCTCCGATCTTGACGTCTGACTGTGACAACAAGTGGTTTTTCAACAAAGCTGGAGAGATGAGGGCTGAATGGAGACCTAGTACTAACATGCAGGAAAACCCATCTCCACCATCAGGAGCTCTGGTGAATACTGGTTAGTGCTTAGACCCCACACCATCCACCAGGGTGACCTGCTTGTAAAACTATCCTGCTGGTTGGTGGGGGCCTCTCTACTACTATAGCTACTGGTCTCCAAGCTTGATGCCTGACTGTGACAACAACTGGTTTTGCAACAAAGCTGGAGAGATGGGTGGCTGAATGGAGACCTAGTACTAACACGCAGGAAAACCCATCTCCACAATCAGGAGCTCTGGTGAATACCGGTACGTGGCTAGACCCCGCACCTGAGGGGGAGCCCATGTCATCCACCAGGGTGACCTGCTTGTATACCAATCCTGCTGGTCAGTAAGAGCCTCTCTACTGCCATAGCTACTGGTGTCCGAGCTTGATGCCTGACTGTGACAACAAGTGGTTTCGCAACAACGCTGGGGAGATGGTGGGGGGGGGGGGCTGAATGGAGACCTAGTACTAACACGCAGGAAAACCAATCTCCACCATCAGGAGCTCTGGTGAATACCGGTTCGAGGTTAGACCCCGCACCCGAGGGGTGGCCCATGTCATCCACCAGGGTGACCTGCTTGCACACTTATCCTGCAGGTCGGTGGGAGCCTCTCTATTGCCATAGCTACTGGTCTCCAAGCTTGACGCCTGACTTTGACAACAAGTGGTTTTGCAACAAAGCTGGGGAGATGGTGGGGGTGGCTGAATGGAGACCTAGTACTAACACGCAGGAAAACCCATCTCCACCATCAGGAGCTCTGGTGAATACCGGTTCGAGGTTAGACCCCGCACCCGAGGGGTGGCCCATGTCATCCACCAGGGTGACCTGCTTGTATACCTATCCTGGTTGTCATTGGGAGCCAATCTGCTACTATGGCTTCTGGTCCCCAAGCCTGACCCCTGACCGTGACACAGCCACAGAAGGAGGACTAGAAGGTTGGTGCCATAAAGGTGAGTACAAGGTGGTCAGAAGGTGGGCTTTCCAAACTACATCCCATTATTAAATGAAATCAAGGACAAATTAAGGAAAATAGGGACAGGCGGTACATCTTGGATAGGATGAATAAATCTAATAAAAATGGTAATTGTTCCAAAAATTTTATATAAATTCAATATGATTCCAATAAAGCTTCCAGGAATGTTTTTTTGAATATTTAAAAAAAAACAAGTATCGTATTTTACGCTCCATAAGACGCACCTAGGTTTAGAGGTGAAAAACAAGGAAAAAATATTCTGAACCAAATGGACTGCAGACATAGTACAGAAAATGACCAGAGACTGCAGACATATCACAGGAGATGAGCAGAGACTGCGGACCTACTACAGGAGATGACCAGAGACTGCGGACATAGTACAGGACATGACCAGAGACTGCGGACACAGTACAGGAGATGACCAGAGACTGTAGACATAGTACAGGAGATGAGCAGAGACTGCAGACCTACTACAGGAGATGAGCAGAGACTGCAGACCTACTACAGGAGATGACCAGAGACTGCGGACATAGTACAGGAGATGACCAGAGACTGCGGACACAGTACAGGAGATGACCAGAGACTGCGGACATAGTACAGGAGATGACCAGAGACTGCGGACACAGTCCAGGAGATGGTCAGAGACTGCAGACACAGTACAGGAGATGACCAGAGACTGCAGACACAGTACAGGAGATGACCAGAGACTGCAGACACAGTACAGGAGATGACCAGAGACTGCGGACATAGTACAGGAGATAACCAGAGACTGCGGACACAGTACAGGAGATGACCAGAGACTGCGGACACAGTACAGGAGATGACCAGAGACTGCGGACACAGTCCAGGAGATGGTCAGAGACTGCAGACACAGTACAGGAGATGACCAGAGACTGCAGACACAGTACAGGAGATGACCAGAGACTGCAGACACAGTACAGGAGATGACCAGAGACTGCGGACATAGTACAGGAGATAACCAGAGACTGCGGACACAGTACAGGAGATGACCAGAGACTGCGGACACAGTACAGGAGATGGTCAGAGACTGCAGACACAGTACAGGAGATGACCAGAGACTGCGGACATAGTACAGGGGATGACCAGAGACTGCGGACATAATACAGTAGATGACCAGAGACTGCAGACACAGTACAGATGACCAGAGACTGCGGACATAGTACAGGAGATGATCAGAGACTGCAGACAGCACAGGGGATGACCAACAGACTGTGGACCTTTGGGGAGGGAGGGGAAGCGAGTAACTGAATTTGACAGGTACTCGCTCCCACTTCTGCGGAGATGTCCTCCGTTTAGTTTGGGCACCCGGCTGACAGCCGAGTGCCCGCTGCGCATGCGCGAGAAGCGCTTTGTGAATGGCCTGGCATCTTTTAGGACCTGTCATGTGTCCCAGAAGACGCCGGGCCATTCACAAAGCGCAGCGCTTCTCGCGCATGCGCAGCGGGCACACGGCTATGACAGCCGGGTGCCCACACTAAAGATGCCGACGCGGGAAGACTGTACAGCGCTGGACCGAGGAACAGGTAAGGTCCTGCTGCAGAGAAGAGCCGAGCGGCTGGCCCGGTATTCTGACATGGTGGAAATACCGGACTTGCCGCTCCATATTCGCTCCATATTCGCTCCATAAGACGCACTGACGTTTCCCCCCCTTTTTTGGGGGGAAAAAGTGCATCTTATGGAGCGAAAAGTACGGTATATTTGGGGGAATAAAAAACCTAGAATAAGTTACGAAGTTCTAAGTAGAGATAAAGAGAATGGGGGATTGGGTGTTCCTGATTTTAAAAGATATTATAATTCAGTAAAGAAATGCCCGCAGCGATAAAAGAAGAAAAGAATTAGCGCAGGGCAGGCATGACTAGGCCCAGAGTGGGAAGGAAGACGTGTAAGGGGTTAATGATTGTTTAGAGTTGGTAAAGGATAGCTGGGGGATCTGGTTGGTAGAGGAGAGTGTAGGTGGGTCTCCTGCACTTTAGGGTGGGGTGTTCTGGGGAGGGGCGTCAGTTGGGAGCTGGACGTGGGAGAGAGAGCTTCCCTCCCGCCCACCCTGTTTGGTGAATGTTGTGTTCCTCCTGGGGGGGGGGTTAATTTGGTTCCTGGGCGGTGGTTGGTCTTTGGAGGCGGTTCTTATCTTGGAGGTACAAAATGGTGTGCCCGGGAACATTCCCAGTTAACCGAGGTTTAACTGGAAGGTGGTGGTGCTGCACTGCGGACGGTATGGTTGTCTCCGAGCTGGTTGGTTGCGGCTGGAGGCCTAGTGGAATATGGTTGTCCGCAGGTGCATTTCGGATCGTTTTGGGGGGCCTTCAAAGACCAACAACAACTCTTTATGTTTTCTGTTATAAGGAATGGTTGATGTGTTGGCCATTTTACTCCAAAATTGGTGTTGTGTTTTCTGTAAGTATAGTAAGTAAAGGGGATTGGTATGGAAGGGTAAAGGGTAACGGTGGTGTAGTGGGGTCTGGATGAACCTATCTCGGGTGCACTAGTCATGTTAGCACAAATTTTTTGATTGGACCAGGGGCGGACTGACAACTCATGGGGCCCCCGGGCAATAGGGGATCATGGGGCCCCTGTGTCCTTGCCCAAACTCAAAAAAGCCTATGAAAAAGGTACCAGGGGCATCTCATGGGGCCCCCTACTGACCCCGGGCCCTCGGGCAGTGCCCGAGTTTCCAAATGGTCAGTCTGCCCCTGGATTGGACACATAATGCACAGGGGAAAAGTTGGATAAATATGGAAAATACACGACGTAAAAGATACTTGAGTAAGATAATATGGTTACCACCTCATTATCGTGGATTGACAGGTATATATACACGAAATGTATTAAACATTTGGGATACAATACACAAACAAATGGGATGGGAATTGAATTCTATGTTGATGCCTATAGTAAACACAAATCGTTTCCCGCCGGAGAACGAAAGTATTGCAGGGAAGTGGATAAAACAAAGGAGATGCACAATTAAGAGACATAATGAAAGGCGAGGAAATCTGTCCCTTAGTGGAAATGAAAAATAGGATGGAATTGTTTACCAGAGTGGATGAGTGGCGCAATCTTCAATTGAAACATATCATAGGAAACCTTCCCAGGGCCTTAAGGAAAAAAGATGAGTGGAACCCCTTTGAACACTTATTTAGTACATGGGGTCATGAGAAACACGGAACCTCTAAAATATATAAAATACTCGCTAGATTGACAACAAACACGATACCTGTATATACTGAGAAATGGGAAAGGGAATTAGGAATAATGATAGATGAGGAAAAACAAAAAAATATTTATAAATGAACACATGGAAATGTAAATATGAAAGATGTGGAGATGAATTGTAAATGTTTGGCAATGTGGTATATGACACCAAATATAGCGCATAGACAAAACAGGGATAATTCACCTTTGTGTTGGCGTGGATGTGGAGAAAGGGGCACAATGGTTCACATTTACTAAAAACATATAAAGTAAGTGAGCGCCTTCCAATCTATCAATTCCCAGATTACAGCAGCTGTACACAAAAGGCACCATATAAGACCTCTAAAACAGATAAAGAACATAAACGTGTAGCGCTCTTAAAACCAATAGGTAAATACATATATAAACATGTAAGAAAGTGCACACAAATATATAAAGTGACACTGTGCATCTATGTACGTGCCACTAGAATATGTGGCCAATAAAAACGTGAAAGAAACACAGTGTCTAAAACATAAGTCCAGAATGCAGGCGTGAACGAGATCTCAAATGGTCTTCCGGTATCCAAAAGACACAGATTGTGGATAAGGTGAGACAATTAAAGTGTAGATTGCGCACTCACCAGATACACAACCTTTTTGCGCATTTGTATGGTGTGGCCAATATAAACGTGAAAGAAACACTGTGTCTAAAACATAAGTCAAGAGTGCAGGCGTGAACGAGATCTCAAATGGTCTTCCTGGTATCCAAAAGACACAGATTGTGGATAAGGTGAGACAATTAAAGTGTAGATTGCACACTCACCAGATACGCAACCTTTTTGCGCATTTGTATGATATGAATAAACATCCTAAGGCAATATTGCACTACTGGCCTCCTCTGTTGTTTCTTTCTGAGCTCCTGTGGGAGCCGGGTACATCCGCAGAGGGGTTACCATTTGGGAAGGCTAAGTGCAAACCGTGGGATAGCGAAGGAGGCATTGACCAGATCTGACCAGACCTTTTTGATGAGATGTCTGAAGTCTGATGTCCTTATTATATCATTCAAATGCGCAAAAAGGTTGCGTATCTGGTGAGTGCGCAATCTACACTTTAATTGTCTCACCTTATCCACAATCTGTGTCTTTTGGATACCGGATCTCGTTCACGCCTGCATTCTGGACTTATGTTTTAGACACAGTGTTTTCTTTGTGTGCACTTTCTTACATGTTTATATATGTATTTATCTATTGCTTTTAACAGCGCTGCACGTTTATGTTCTTTAATGGTTCACATTTGGTGGGAGTGTTATAAAATCCAGGAATGTTGGGAGGAAATATTCCACCAGATACAGGAGGGAACTGGGATAAAAATACCAAAAGACCCAGGGGTCTGTCTTTTACACGGAACTGAGCTAACAGTCGAATATAAAAATTCTGGGTTATTGTATTATATTAACGCAGCAAAATGCTTGATACCTAAATTTTGGAGGGAAAAAGAGGCACCGAAAATAACGGACTGGATAAGAAAGGTGGATCAGATATGTAAAATGAAGGAACTTTACCATATAGATGGTACCACTCAGGGCAGCACAGTGGCTAAATGGTTAGCACTTCCGCCTAGGGTCATAGGTTCGATTCCCAACCACGGCACCAACTGCCTGGAGTTTGCATGTTCTCCCTGTGCCTGCGTGGGTTTCCTCCAGTTTCCTCCCACACTCCAAAGACATGCTGGTAGGTGAATTGGCTCCTGTCTAAATTGTCCCTAGTATGTGTATGTATGAATGTGAGTTAGGGACCTTAGATTGTACGCTCCTCGGGGGCAGGGACTGATGTGAATGTACAATATATATGTAAAGCGCTGCAAAAATGGATGGCGCTATATAAGTACCTGAAATAAATACCTAATAGATGAGGATAAAATGGAGTGTTTTCGTAAGAAATGGAAAAAATGGGAGGAGTTTAGGAAGATTAAGTTACCGGTAATTGGTAGAACTTAGGAAATAGGAAAAGGGAAAAACAAGGGAAAAAAAAAGCATATATCTTAAGGAAAAGTAGAAGAAATCCCTAGGACTCCTAATGAGAGGGGAAGGACGCAGAGTGGAAATGGAGAGGGGGGGGGGTGCATTGGGGGGGGGGGGAAGGGGTTATAGAGATTGGGTTGGGGGGGGGAAGAAAAGTTTTGTATTTTGATGTTATTAGATCGACAAGAAATTTTGTCTTTTATTGTTGGAATGGATGAAATGTGAGAAAATGTAATAAAGTATTAATAAAAAAAAAAAAAAGAAGGTGGGTGTCACATACCTGGTTGGGGAGCCTGACGTGGAGAGAAGGCGTCCTCTTCAGACTCCCGCTCTGAGCCCCTGATAGTGGGAACAGGGGGCGCAGAGCCAGGAGTGGTACGACTGCCGGGTGGCTCTGGAGCTGGCGTCAGGTAGCTGAAGACCCAGGAGATCCGGACGTAGGCCAGGGTGCAGGAACGTAGGTGCAGCAGCAGACAGGTATGGCAGCAATCAGAATGCAGAATGGGACTGGACACCGGAGCGTGGATGTGGTAGCAGGCAGGTATGGCAGTGACCAGGATGCCGGCCAGGTGCAGGCCCATGGGTGCAGCGGCAGGCAAGTATGGCACATGTCAGGATCAGGGGCGGACTGACAGCTCATGGGGCCCCCGGGCAATAGGGGATCATGGGGCCCCTGTGTCTTTGCTCAAACTCAAAAAAGCCTATGTAAAAAGGTACCAGGGGCATCTCATGGGGCCCCCTACTGACCCCAGGCCCTCGGGCAGTGTCCGAGTTTCCAAATGGTCAGTCCGCCCCTGGTCAGGATGCAAGCCAGATGCAGGACCGTGGGTGCAGCGGCAGGTAAGTATGGCAGCCGTCAGGATGCAAGCCAGGTGCAGGTAAGTAGATGCAGCAGAGTCAGACAAGCTGGGTCAGTATTAAGTGGGCAGATCAAGTACAAGGGAGCAGACAAGCGGATGGTCAGGGATAGCCGAGGTCGGTGCAGGCGGAGTTCTTTCTTAGTCAGGGTCAGATCAGAATACAACAACAGAATCAGGTAATAGTGCAGGGGTGTTGTAGACCAGAAGGCATTGACTGTACTGTATTGCAAGTTTAAATAGCCCGCCTAGCGGTGACGTGGACTCTACTGCGCATGCGCAAACTTCTACGCTTCTGCACCAGGGGCCATATGACCATTTGGAAACTCGGGCACTGCCCGAGGGCCCGGCGTAAGTAGGGGGCCCCATGAGATGCCCCTGGTACCTTTTTCATAGGCTTTTTTGAGTTTGGGCAAGGATACAGGGGCTCCATGATCCCCTATTGCCCGGGGGCCCCATGAGTTGTCAGTCCGCCCCTGTTCTACGCATGCGCACTCGTATCGCCGCGACCCAAAGGGATCTGTCGCCGTCGCATGGCGACAGGGTCCCTGACAGTGGGCTTTCACTTCATGCTGAATCTGCAAGGTGATTGGGTCTATTTATGTGTCTCACCGCAATCACATGAATAGAGAAGTGGGTACATTTACAGGAATGGGAGTGGAGTGGAGTGGAGGGGAGTGGAGGGGAGTAGAGTGGAGTGGAGGGGAGTGGAGTGGAGTGGAGTGGAGGGGAGTGGAGGGGAGTAGAGTGGAGTGGAGGGGAGTGCTGTTGGAGATGATTAGTCTCCACTATTAATCGTCATCCGGTGTTGTCATATGTTTGAAACAATAAAGCGAGATCCTTGGATCTTTTATTCAAGACATTGATTTGTCCTGTGAATTCATTGTTCTTGGGGATGAGTAATAAAAAGCTTAGCCAAGTCATTTTTATGCTTTCTACAAATTAGTCAAACGATAATGGAGAGGAGATCGGCATTCGGCTGACAGTCGGCTTGAAGATAACTGCTGGCAACTTGTATTTCTCCATCCTTCACTTTTCTGCTGTCTAAGCATGGCAGAGCTCAGTACATTGGATACGTCATTCAGTATAAGAAAAATATATTTATGGGTAAAGTGGAATGACAAGCATTGTCCACGGCCGGGACAAGGTGTGGGCAGGAGGGGAGGCTGCCCTGGACGCTGTGATATCATGCGAGGTTGGGGGGGGCACCGCTTAAAGAGTCCCTTTTGCTAACATGGGTAGTGTCAGCTACATCACTATTCTTGTCAGCCTAGCGCAGGAAATGATAGGCAGAATCAGGAGAGCAGAAGAGATCTGGGAGAAGGTGCAGGCTGTACTCTCTCTCTCTCCCCTCCAGCTCCTCCTCCTGACACTGCAGCACTCCTGCATCTAGACTGTCAGATTGGAACTGTGCAGAGTTTCCGTACCTGCCCCCATCTCTTCCCAGGAAAGAGCAGGTAAGGAAATCTTGGCATTCAAAGATTTGTGTTGGGAGGTGGAATTTCAGCAGGGTTGGGAGTAGGGGGAATTTTGATTTGGGGAGAATTTTGGCTTGCAATGGGAATATATGCTTTGGGGGTTAGCGTGCAGATTAGTGCTTGATTTTTGGATTTTTGTTGACATATAATGCTCATATATCTTGGGTGGGGGGTGCAGTTTGGCATCGTTGCTCTGAGTTCTAGGTAACTTTGTCCCGCCATTGGCATTGTCTGCATGAAAAAAACAATGAAAGCGATTCATTAGGAGTAGGCTGAAACTCCTGTACATGAAACACAGGGAAAGAGATCTGGTACTCGGAGAGTCTCTAGAGACCGGAAAAAATTTGTCCACGAGATAATGGTAGATGGGCACTGATTACGGATTTTCACAGGTTATCAAAATGTAGGCAAAGTCATTGCTTGAGCCCAACTGGCCTGTATTCAGCAGCTCCCCCAGGTGAGAACATTCACCCAAGTCAAGAAATCCAAGTGTAATAGGTCAGAGTGAACACCACAGGAAAAATCCTTAGGAATCCAAAATCTTTATTGTGCAACTGGATACATCAAACAGGGCGAAGGACAGCCAACACAATTCGGGAGCCACACAATCACTCTTCATCACGGCTGGGCAAAATGGCAGAATGTTAAAAGAACTCAAAAGAATTCTTAAAGTGTTACTAAACCCCGGACCCCGCATTCGCTATATCTGCTCTCCCCGGACCCTGCATTCACTGTATCCACTGTCCCCGGACCCTGCATTCACTATATCTGCTCTCCCCGGACCCTGCATTCACTATATCCGCTCTCCCCAGACCCCGCATTCACTATATCCGCTCTCCCCGGACCCCGCATTCACTGTATCCGCTCTCCCCGGACCCTGCATTCACTATATCCGCGCTCTCCCCGGACCCTGCATTCACTATATCCGCTCTCTCCCCAGACCCCGCATTCACTATATCCGCTCTCCCCAGACCCCGCATTCACTATATCCGCTCTCTCCCCGGACCCTGCATTCACTATATCTGCTCTCCCCGGACCCCGCATTCACTATATCCGCTCTCCCCGGACCCCGCATTCACTATATCCGCTCTCCCTGGACCCAGCATTCACTATATCCGCTCTCCCCGGACCCCACATTCACTATATCCGCTCTCCCCGGACCCCGCATTCACTATACTCACTCTCCCCGGACCCTGCATTCACTATATCCGCTCTCCCCGGACCCCGCATTCACTATATCCGCTCTCCTCGGACCCCGCATTCACTATATCCGGTCACCCTGGACCCCGCATTCACTAGATCCGCTCTCCCCGGACCCCGCATTCACTATATCCGCTCTCCTCGGACCCCGCATTCACTATATCCGCTCTCCCCGGACCCTGCATTCACTATATCCGCTCTCCCCGGACCTTGCATTCACTATATCTGGTCTCCCCGGACCCTGCATTCACTATATTCACTCTCCCCGGACCCCGCATTCACTATATCCGCTCTCCCTGGACCCTGCATTCACTATATCTGATCTCCCCGGACCCGGCATTCACTATATCCGATCCCCCACAGTACATATAACATGGAAATGCAATTATTTTAGTAAATATAAACTGCTAAATACCTTTTCTCAGCAGCATTTAGAGAAGTCTTGTGAAATCTATGAGTGTCCAGCAAAGCATTGGTTAAAGCTAATAGGAGGAGATTTCATTCTGCTCTAGGAGGATGCAGAATCCCTGACCTCTGTCTGGACAGTGCTGATTGGCCCTGTGCTGATCACATGCACCCTCCCAAGAAAAAAAAACCCTCTAGCAATACACCCCAAACTGAGCATGTGCAGAGTGTCTCCACACTATATGTCTTATCAGGAGATAAGACGGGGGCACTGGAAGAAGGGGAGGATCAGAGAAGACAGGATCAAACAGTGTTTTTACACAATGCGGAGGATTAACCCCTTAGGTTCCACAGTGAGTATAACAAGCACGCTTTACTGCATCTACAGACTGATTTTACTGTTGTGGGTTTAGTAACACTTTAAATCAAACAGAGAGAAGGAAAGAGCCACCTGAGTGTAGTATACCAGCATCCTTCAGTAAGGCACACAAATTGGCAACTCACATGTAATTCAGTGTAACTTGTTTATAGATATAATAATAATAATACTTATGAGCAAGTTACACTGAATTACATGTGAGTTGCCAATTTGTGTGCCTTACTCAAGGATGCTTGGTATGCTACACTCAGGTGGCGCTTCCCCTCTCTCCATTTGATTTCCTTGTTCATAGAGTTTGCTTCTAACTCTTGGGATAGCACCTCCAAGTGTGGAGAACAGTACAGGGATCATTCACTTTCATTCTGGGTTCATTTATTTGGACTTTTTTAGGACTGAGCCCTACGGTGGCTGACCCCTTATGCACCATACATACCCCTTACTAAAAGACACTCCTAAGCAGACCGATCTGCAGGCAGAGGATGTTATAAACAACCGTCATATATGGTGGCATTGTCCATGGGCCCAATGATTCTGAGCTGTAACCAGGGGCGGACTGACAACTCATGGGGCCCCCGGGCAATAGGGGATCATGGGGCCCCTGTGTCCTTGGCCAAACTCAAAAAAGCCCATGAAAAAGGTACCAGGGGCGTCTCATGGGGCCCCCTACTGACCCTGGGCCCTCGGGCAGTGCCCGAGTTTCCAAATGGTCAGTCCTCCCCTGGCTGTAACTTATGCTCCAATCACACGATAAGAAAATCGTCCGAAAAAATTTCGAGGACCCACTGATCGAACAATGCTCTCTTCGTTGATGAGCAGGATGTTTTAGCCGATAAAAATATTAAGAACGAAAAAATCCGGTTGAACAACAGTGAAAATTTTCGTCATTTCGCATACAAACGACCGATTTTCTATGCTGTGGTATGACGGTCATACGAAAAAAATCTATCAAGCACTATCACACATGAGCAGAAACAGAAGAAAGAAGAAGAAAGAAGAAGAAGAAAGAAGAAAGAAGAAAGAAGAAGAAGAAGAAAGAAGAAGAAGAAAGAAGAAGAAGAAAGAAGAAGAAGAAGAAGAAGAAGTAGAAGAAGAAGTAGAAGAAGAAGAAGAGAGAAGAAGAAGAGAGAAGAAGAAGAGAGAAGAAGAAGAAAGAAGAAGAGAAGAAGAAGAGAGAAGAAGAGAAGAAGAAGAGAGAAGAAGAAGAGAGAAGAAGTAGAAGAAGAAGAGAGAAGAAGAAGAGAGAAGAAGTAGAAGATGAAGAAAAAAGGAGAAGTAGAAGAAGCAGAAGAAAGAAGAAAGAAGGAAGAGGAAAGAAGGAAGAGGAAAGAAGAAGAAAGAAGAAGAAGAAGAAAGAAGAAGAAAGAAGAAAGAAGAAAGAAGAAGAAGAAGAAAGAAGAAGAAGAAGAAGAAGCAGAAGAAAGAAGAAGAAGAAGAAGAAGAAGGAAGAAGAGAAGAAGAAGAGAGAAGAAGAGAAGAAGAAGAGAGAAGAAGAGAAGAAGAAGAGAGAAGAAGAGAAGAAGAAGAAGAGAGAAGAAGAAGAGAGAAGAAGTAGAAGATGAAGAAAAAAGGAGAAGTAGAAGAAGCAGAAGAAAGAAGAAGAAGGAAGAAGAAAGAAGGAAGAGGAAAGAAGAAAGAAGAAGAAGAAGTAGAAGAAGAAGAAAGAAGAAGAAAGAAGAAGAGAAGAAGAAGAAGAAGAAGAAGAAGAGAGAAGAAGTAGAAGATAAAGAAAAAAGGAGAAGTAGAAGAAGCAGAAGAAAGAAGAAGAAGAAGAAGGAGAAGAAGAGGAAGATGAAGTAGAAGAAGAAGAGAGAAGAAGAAGTAGAAGAAGAAAGAAGATGAAGTAGAAGAAGAAGAAAGAAGAAGAAGAAGAAGAGAAGAAGAAGAAGAGAGAAGAAGTAGAAGAAGAAGAAAAAAGGAGAAGTAGAAGAAGCAGAAGGAAGAAGAAGAAAGAAGAAGTAGAAGAAGAAGGAAGAAGCAGAAAGAAGAAGAAGAAGCAGAAGAAGAAGAAAGAAGAAGTAGAAGAAAGAAGAAGTAGAAGAAGAAGGAAGAAGCAGAAAGAAGAAGAAGAAGAAGAAGAAAGAAGAAGTAGAAGAAAGAAGAAGTAGAAGAAAAAAGAAGAAGAAGTAGAAGAAGAAGAAAGAAGTAGAAGTAGAAGAAGAAGAAAGAAGAAGAAGTAGAAGAAGAAAGAAGTAGAAGAAGAAGAAAGAAGAGGAAGAAGAAGAAGAAAGAAGAAAGAAGAGGAAGAAAGAAGAAGAAAGAAGAATTCCAGTCCGCTATTATATTTTATATGAAAAGTCTCGCGGTTGCAACAATGTATCCATTTGTATCCGAAATGGATACATTGTTGCAACTGCAAGACATATAAAATATAATAGCGGACTGGAATTCTTCTTCTTCCCAGCCACAGATGGGACGAAAATCGGCCGATTATTTTACCGTTGGTGGTAACATCGGCCGATCGAACGACCAATTTTTTATTTTTTATTTTTTTTTAAATGGCAATTTTCGACCCGTCTATGACCTGCAGAACGCTCAATTTGCCCGGAAGGGCATAGAATGCTTGTTCTGGCCGGAAGGGTGTGGGCCGCTCGATTTGCCCGGAAGGGCGTGGATCGCTTGTTCTGGCCGGAAGGGCGTGGCTACAAGGACACACGCACACCGCATCGCTTCTACTTGTACGGAAGACGTCAACACTACGTATTGCCCGACAAACTATTTTTTTTTAGATTGGTTGGTTTCGACTAACGAACGAACCCCTCTCGGTCGCCGGATGACCAATCGGTCGATTTTCTAATCGTGTATTCCCACCTTAAGTTTGGAATACATGGGAAGCTGACCTCTCTCCAACCTGTCTAAACACAAAAGGAAATGAGTACAACAGAATAAAGAGCTAGGGACTTTTCTAGGATGGCATACAAGAATATAACTTCAACACGAGTATAAAACAAATTCCACATTTATTAGTTACACCATAAAAGTTTAAAGGAATCCCACATGCTGCACAATATAGTATTCTTACAAAAGTACAAAAAAGAACAAACAGGAGGGCGCAAACGCCTTGTGCATTACCAATGATTTATTGTTCACAAAACATAGATGCCAAATAGATACTCACGAAGTTACATAGTTAGTCTGGCTGAAAAAAGACAAAAGTCAATCCAGTTCAACCAGTAGCCTCCCTAGCGGTCTGATTATGTCAGTATTTCTGTGCTCAAAGCGGTACATTTTTTTGCATGGAAATATGTATTTTTTTTATTGTAGGCTGTAATTTTTAGGAATAACTCACTGAAATCTGTCCGAACAAGAGTCTAGTAAACATCCCGGAGATGATAAAATTGGAAACACGAAATCATAAATTATAATTTAATAAATAATCATAAAAAATAATAATATAATAATAATAAATTTAATTCAATAATATAATCAAACCAAAAACACTGAAATGTGAAATAGAGCGCCAAGTTCGCACATCGCTGAGCTCAGTCACAGAATCGTTTTCAGTGTCTGATGAGGAATTTCCCCCACGAATCATTATCACTCAATTCTGCAAGTGGTTCTGATTTACTATCGCTGTTCTCTAGCCGGTCTAAAACCGCGTCTGACCTAAAGGGACGCTTTTTGGACGCCATGGACGTTTCTCAGTTTCCAGGCAGAAAGAACAGTAAAAATTCAGGCAGGGCGCCGGACAAAGCACTCGGGGCAAAATGTATGTGAAATGGTTTAATACAGTCCAGGGGTGGACTGACAACTCATGGGGCCCCCGGGCAATAGGGGATCATGGGGCCCATGTGTACTTGCCCAAACTCAAAAAAGCCTATGAAAAAGGTACCAGGGGCATCTCATGGGGCCCCCTACTGACCCCGGACCCTCGGACAGTGCCAGAGTTTCCAAATGGTCAGTTCGCCCCTGATACAGTCATGGAATACTATGAGATTTTAGTGTATTGAGTGAATGTCACTTTTAACATTTTTGAATCTCCCGCTGGTTCCATCCCCCATATGTCCCGTATGTCTCGACGCTCGCAGGGAATGGAACCCGGAAGACGGATGCCGGCATCGGCCGGAGGAGATGGCCGGGGACACTGCAGGCGGGACATCGCAGGAGCGCAGGACAAGGTAAGTGCTGGAGGGAATCCCTGAGCAACGCTGCAGAGTATTCCAGACTGTAGCTCGGAGTTACCGCTTTTGGTACTGAAACTTTACCCAGAGCTACACTCAGGAATACCTCCAGGGGGGTTAAGGGGTATTGAACTTGGATAGGGTTGAGGGGTGTATGGGATGGCCAAGGGAAATGTGAACTGAGAACAAACTCCTTAACAACGATGCACAAGTTTTTTAGACAGAAAGCTCTTTTTGGAGAGCTCTCCAGCCTCTCCTGGTGTACCACCCAAGACTCCAGATGAAATCTTCACCCGGCTGACTGAGAGAATCCCTGGGCAAGGGGATCCAGTGCCTGCCACTTTCAGATAAACAGTCCTGGGCATAGAGCAAGTGGGGTTTCCCATCCTAATGCTCCTTTCCCCTTAACTGGCCCAGGGGGTTTAGGATTACTCACTTGGTCCTTTTTTCTGTGAGCTGGTTGGTTGGTAGCTGCCTTCAGGCCTCCCACTGGGCTGGCTCCATTCTTGCCCAACAGGTGGTCCTCGCTCTGGGGGCCAGTGAGGTCTGAATGATCCTCCTTTCCAGATTCAAGCCTGTAGGTAGGCTCCTTCCCACTGGGTTCTCTCACAGGCTCCTACAGCTTTTCCTCACACTCCATCTTCCACCCAAACTCTCTTGCTTTTGAGCAGGCTCAGCCACTCTTAAGGGCTGTCCTGACCCCATGCCAAGCCTCCTGCTTGGGGATTGGTCAAGATTCCTTAAGAGTGCAGACCCAACTCCTCCTCACCCCCACCCACTGAGTTCTGGAGACTTCTCCAAGTCTCTAGATCAGGGGGAGGTATCAGAAAGCTGATCTGCAGAGCAAAATCTGATCCTCTGACTATCACCCAGGCTGCTTCCAAGCCACATAACTAAGAAAAATAAACTAGCTCCCCCTGGCTAACTAAGAGGATGCTACATATACATTGTACATTCACATCAGTCCCTAACCCTCAAGGGGCGTACAATCTAAGGTCCCTAACTTACATTCATACATACACATACTAGGTTCAACTAGGGTCAACTGGTATTTTTTGCGCTTTTCAATTTGATATAATAAAATGCTGTTAATGGTTTATATGTAACCTGTTCCCACCCAGCCAATAGGAGAATGACGGCCGAGCGGGACTCTCATCGATCTGAGTGGAAGTCATATGACATCCACACCTGGCGCAGGCCCGTGGGGCCACGCTGTGGGGAGATCTGTCACTTCAGACACAGCCAGACAGATGACAGATCTGTGTTCCAGCCAGTGGCAGTACCATGTGACCTGCTGTGACCAATCACAGCAGGTCACATGACAATTATAAACAATGGATGGCTTTTTTTCATGCCATCCATTATATTCAATTGTGTGAATAGCTGTGATTGATCACAGCGATCACATGTACAGACTGGGCCAATCACAGCCCAGCCCAATCAATTTCATTCAGTTAAATGCTTGTTTTTAGCTAAGAAATTCTTTGCTATAAGCAATCGTAATGTGTAAAAAAAAAATAATAATAATACTGATCACTTCCCCAAAGTAGTACAATGTTACTTTGGTAACATTATACTACTCAGGTCACAGTGTATTATGAAAAAAAATCTTAAAAAAGAAAAAAAGGAATAAAAAAATAAAAAAACATTGAAAACAAATTATATAACAGTCAGTGTCCCTGATCACCACCACACCATTTATATAATTAGGCTGTACTGCACTGGTGACAGTATGCAAAAATACAAATTTTTTTTTTTTTTAATTTCTTCATTTTCCAAAAAAATTATGTAAAAAAATTGCAGCTTCAAAAAACTCCCCATGCCTCTTACTAAATACCTAGAACTGTCTACTTTGCAAAAAGGGGTCATTTGGGGGATATCTGTACTTGTATTGTCCTGACATTTGGGGGATATCTGTACATTTGGGGGATATCTGTATTGTCCTGACATTTGGGGGATATCTGTACTGTTCTGACATTTGCGGGATATCTGTACTGTTCTGACATTTGGGGGATCTCTGTACTGTCCTGACATTTGGGGGATATCTGTACTGTCCTGACATTTGGGGGATATCTGTACTGTCCTGACATTTGGGGGGATATCTGTACTGTCCTGACATTTGGGGGGATATCTGTACTGTCCTGACATTTGGGGGGATATCTGTACTGTCCTGACATTTGGGGGGATATCTGTACTGTCCTGACATTTGGGGGATATATGTACTGTCACGACATTTGGGGGATCTCTGTACTGTCCTGACATTTAGGGGGTCTCTGTACTGTCCTGACATTTGGGGGATATCTACTATCCTGACATTTGTGGGATATCTGTACTGTGCTGACATTTGAGGGATATCTGTGCTGTTCTGACATTTGAGGGATATCTGTGCTGTTCTGACATTTGAGGGATATCTGTCTGTTCTGACATTTGGGGGATATCTGTACTGTCCTGACATTTGGGGGATATCTGTCCTGTCCTGACATTTGGGGGGATATCTGTACTGTACTGACATTTGGGGGGATATCTGTACTGTCCTGACATTTGGGGGGATATCTGTACTGTCCTGACATTTGGAGGATATATGTACTGTCACGACATTTGGGGGATCTCTGTACTGTCCTGACATTTGGGGGATATCTACTATCCTGACATTTGTGGGATATCTGTGCTGTTCTGACATTTGAGGGATATCTGTGCTGTTCTGACATTTGAGGGATATCTGTACTGTTCTGACATTTGGGGGATATATGTACTGTTCTGAAATTTGGGGGGTCTCTGTACTGTCCTGACATTTGGGGGATATCTGTACTGTTCTGACATTTGGGGGATATCTGTACTGTCCTGACATTTGGGGGATATCTGTACTGTGCTGACATTTGGGGGATATCTGTACTGTTCTGACATTTGGGGGATATCTGTACTGTTCTGACATTTGGGGGATATCTGTACTGTTCTGACATTTGGGGGATATCTGTACTGTTCTGACATTTGGGGGATATCTGTACTGTTCTGACATTTGGGGGATATCTGTACTGTTCTGACATTCTTGGACCTCAAGAAATTAGATTGGCTGTCAGTACTTCAGGATTGATCACTTTTCAGATCTATACCATAGTTTGTGAACTCTATAACTTTCCTACAATCTAAATAATAAATACTGATTTGGGTTATTTTCACCAAAGAAATGTAGAAGAATACATCTCGGCCTAAATTTATGAAGAACAATTAATTATTTGCAAAATTGTGTAACAGAAACAAAGAAAACTTTTATCAAAATTTTCTTTTTTTTTTTTGTTAATTTAGCAAAAAATACAAAACCCCAGTGGTGATTAAATACCACCAAAAGAAAGCTCTAGTTGTGTGAACAAAACAATAAAAATTTAGTTTGGGGAGTGTGTTGCATGACCGCGCAATTGTCATTCAAAATGTGAGAGCGCTGAAAGCTGAAAATTGATGTAGAGCAGGAAGAGGGTAAAGGTGCCCGGTATTGAAGTGGTTAATAGACCAAAAGGTTGCCAATGTGAAAAGCTCAATGTTACCCCAGGTTCACACCTAAGCATTTTCCGCAGCCTTTTGCGTTTCCATTTAACATGGTTTCGTATTGGACACGTTCAAATTTTCACCCGGTGTGTTTTTTGGAAAGGGTCAGGGACTATTTTGAACGCAAAAAGTTGCGTTTTTGGTTCTATAGACTTCAATGGAAATGCTGCAGAAAAGCAAGTAGTGCGTTCTTGCTGCGTTTTTTAATGTGTTTTGCATTTTAAATCTGCCTAGCAACAAAAAAAATGTTTAAAACGTAAAAAATTTTAAAAAACGCAAAACGCATCAAAAACACAGGTGCAAAAACGCAATGCAAAACACAATGCAGAAACGGTTCAAACGCAAACTGCATAGGTGTCATCTTGAACTTTGGTAATACTGATCTGTGTGTGCGGCCAACTTCAGACTCCCGACTTAAAATGAGATTTTTTTTCTTTCATTTCCGGAGATACATCTGGAGGTGCGAGGAGCGCGGCGCGAGATGTAATTTCTACAATTTCTACAAACCCTTCCAACGGCGTGAAAATCGAAATGCACAACATTTACATTGAACCTAAACATGCTCCAGAAGCCGCCGTGCCCTGTAGGCCCCGAAGGCGTCTTTCAATTCCGCTGCGCTGAATCGTTTGGCTGCCGCACGTAATGGAACATATACCCATAGGTGACGGGCCGGGAAACCTTGCGGCCAAGGTGAGGCGCCGTTATTATTGTCTGCGTAATAATATGCGCTTGGATTTTCGCACAGAAGGTCAGATATTGTCTCTGCAGACGAAAGCGAAAGCTCCGCTGCTTACAACTTCATTACCTCCGCGCAAGCGTTATGATATTTTTAAATTTTTTTTGAGAGACAAAATAGAAGAAAATATCGAGGAATAATGAGCAGAAAGAAAGAAAAGATTGTAAAATGACCATCTGGATAGTTAAAGCAGAACTCCAGCTAAAAATAAACAGGATAAAAAGAACAAAAAACGGCTTTTGCTGTAATATTCACCTTCAGGGCCGGGTCACACCATAGAAACGCAGTCCGGGACGCATTCCAGATGTGTTTCTGCATACGCATTTTTTACGTGTTCTGGTTCGCTTTTGATGCATTCCGGTTAAAAAAAGGGTTCTTTCAGTGGGAATGTGGAAACTCCAGCACTGAATAGCCCATTGCAGAAAGAGGTGAGAGGTGCTGCATCCCATTGATGACCCAGAAAGGAGTCCATACCAGGGTAGAGGAGTCCATAAGAGGATCCAGCTGGCCCACTGAGATAGAATTATTCTCAAATGCGTGATGGAATTACGCATCTGGTGAGTGCGTAATTCTATTATTTATCACCAGAAGACTCACAGAGGATCACTTTTATCTGAAGCTTCACATTTATTTATATATTGATTTACAGACTTTATCACTTTTATAGCACTTTGATGGATGTGCATTTACACTGTTGTCACTTTATACATTTGCCTGCGCTGATTGAATTGTCACTTGTATTAGCACTACTTGCACTTTATATATAGCATCAAGATTGATTTGATTAATTCCAGCATTGCATTGCATTTTATCGTATTGCGATTTTATATCATTTTAGCGCTGCACCTTAATAGTCAGAGGCAAGCTGGGGTCAGCACCAGGAGATCAGGCAGAATGTAGTCTAAGGCAAGCTGGGGTCAGCACCAGGAGATCAGGCAGAGAGTAGTCAGAGGTAAGCTGGGGTCAGCACCAGGAGATCAGGCAGAGAATAGTCAGAGGCAAGCTTGGGTCAGCACCAGGAGATCAGGCAGAGGGCAGTCAGAGGCAAGCTTGGGTCAGCACCAGGAGATCAGGCAGAGAGTAGTCAGAGGCAAGCTTGGGTCAGCACCAGGAGATCAGGTAGAGGGCAGTCAGAGGCAAGCCGGGGTCAGCACCAGGAGATCAGGCAGAGAATAGTCAGAGGCAAGCTTGGGTCAGCACCAGGAGATCAGGCAGAGGGCAGTCAGAGGCAAGCTTGGGTCAGCACCAGGAGATCAGGCAGAGAGTAGTCAGAGGCAAGCTTGGGTCAGCACCAGGAGATCAGGTAGAGGGCAGTCAGAGGCAAGCCGGGGTCAGCACCAGGAGATCAGGCAGAGAATAGTCAGAGGCAAGCTTGGGTCAGCACCAGGAGATCAGGCAGAGGGCAGTCAGAGGCAAGCTTGGGTCAGCACCAGGAGATCAGGCAGAGAGTAGTCAGAGGCAAATGAGGTCAGCATCAGGAGATCAGGTAGAGGGCAGTCAGAGGCAAGCCGGGGTCAGCACCAGGAGATCAGGCAGAGTGTAGTCAGAGGCAAGCTGGGGTCAGCACCAGGAGATCAGGCAGAGAGTAGTCAGAGGCAAGCTTGGGTCAGCACCAGGAGATCAGGCAGAGTGTAGTCAGAGGCAAACGAGGTCAGCATCAGGAGATCAGGCAGAGAGTAGTCAGAGGCAAGCTGGGGTCAGCACCAGGAGATCAGGCAGAGAGTAGTCAGAGGCAAGCCAAGGTGAAAATCCAAAATCCAGAGAGCAAGGTCAGGAACAAGCTGGGTCAGCAACGGAAGATCAGCACAAGCAGGAACACGGGTCACAGGAAGCTGAGAAACATCCATCGATTAGTACAGAGCAGAGTCTACTTTAAACAGGCAGCTTGGCACCACGCTCATAGACTTGCGCGCACAGGGCCGTGGATAAGGGGCTACCACCAGTCCGCCTGTACGGGGCCCAGGCACACGGGGCAGCTGGGTGTATTTGATGTGGGCAGGGAGGGTGATTGCCTCAGCAGAGGGGGGGGGGGGCAATTACTGGAACCGATCCCCTGTATGGCTCTCTCTGCAGCAGCTGAAAGCTGGCTTCTTCTCCTCTCCCTCCCGCTGGCTTTCAGCTGCTGCAGAGAGAACCATACAGAGGATCGGTTCCAGTAATTGCCCCGCCGCACCCCTCACCCTCCCTGTCAACCATATGTTTCCCCCTGTGTGCCCCAGTGCTGTCAGTTTCTCTCCTCTCCTTTCCACTCCAATCACATAATAGGATCGTTCAGGACGGAGAGTGCGGGAAAGGTCTTGGAAATATGTCACATTTACCATCCCCTTCCTTTCCTGGATTAACACAATGAGTGAGCGGTACCAATCACTCATTGTGCTCATTCATAACTGAAGCTTAGTAAACTGTGTTTTTTTTTGGGTGGGTGGGGGGGCCCTGTCAGGTTGGCTGTATGGGGTCCTGTGGTTTCTATCAGCATCCCTGTGCACGCCGATGCGTACTGGCGCACAGAAATGCACATACATGTCAGTGCACACTGGATAATAGCCTGAGCTCGTCTGTGTGCTGGTATACGCGCATGAGCATAAGCTGCACAGAAATAAGGAGTAGCTGAAGAGCTTTCATGAGCTGTAGAAGAATTAGCATTACCTGTGATAGTATCCTGACAGGAATCAAGCAGAAGCGTATTCCGTAAGCAAGCCAAAGATCGGTAACTAGTGGTTGCAGGTTGGAATAAATCAGAAGTGTAGTTGAGGAACAAACCAAAGGACAGTATCAAGTGGTAGCAAGGATATGGTAGCCAGATATTGGCTGGAGAGACCACAGCAATCTCGCAAACAGTAAGTATGGCTTAAATCAGGATGTTCATGGGAGGAGCAAAGAGTTCAAGGCTTGCCAGAAACAAGGTACAAGGCAAGATTGTCTAAGGCAGGGTTTCTCAACTAGGGTTCCTCCAAAGGTTGCTAGGGGTTCCTTGAGCAATGAGCATTTTCTGCCTCTCAGATATGTTCCCACTGACACCATTGATCTTTTTAGCTATCTGTAAGATGGTAATTCTTCACAATGACCACAAGTGTGAGGAGCATTCTTCCCACTGACCACAAGTGTGAATAGCATTCTTCCCACTGACCACAAGTGTGAGAAGCATTCTTCCCACTGACCACAAGTGTGAGGAGCATTCTTCCCACTGACCACAAGTGTGAGAAGCATTCTTCCCACTGACCACAAGTGTGAGGAGCATTCTTCCCAATGACCACAAGTGTAAGGAGCATTCATCCCACTGACCACAAGCGTGAGGAGCATTCTTTTCACTGACCACAAGTGTGAGGAGCATTCTTTTCACTGACCACAAGTGTGAGGAGCATTCTTTTCACTGACCACAAGTGTGAGGAGCATTCTTTTCACTGACCACAAGTGTGAGGAGCATTCTTTTCACTGACCACAAGTGTGAGGAGCATTCTTTTCACTGACCACAAGTGTGAGGAGCATTCTTTTCACTGACCACAAGTGTGAGGAGCATTCTTTTCACTGACCACAAGTGTGAGGAGCATTCTTTCCAATGACCACAAGTGTGAGAAGCATTCTTCCCACTGACCACAAGTGTGAGGAGCATTCTTCCCAATGACCACAAGTGTGAGGAGCATTCTTCCCAATGACCACAAGTGTGAGGAGCATTCTTCCCACAGACCACAAGTGTGAGGAGCATTCTTCCCACAGACCACAAGTGTGAGGAGCATTCTTCCCACCGACCGCAAGTGTGAGGAGCATTCTTCCCAATTTTTCTTTATTAAAAGTCTCGCAATCAATAAACATAAAATATTATACAGAATATAAAAAAATTATATATATTTACAGCAAAACGAAAATAAACATAGCAAAATCTGCTGTCAGACAAAAGCAAACGTCTCAGAAATGAACATGACATAATTGGGGAAATAAATCGTACTACCACTCACATCACTACACCAGACATCAAACCTGTGAGGTCAAGAAACCACCCCGCCCCCTTTATGCATGCAGCCCTTCTTCAAAAAAGATCTTAATCAACAAAAACTACGGGAGTGAAAAGCACAGTATAAGGAAAGACCCCCTCACCCAGAGATGGACAGTTCACCAAAGGCAGGTCTGATATTCCTCCACGCCCTTATCCAGACCGCCCGAGGCTCCCTGCCCTTCTCAAGACCCCGAATCTTCCCAACCTCACCCAGAATATCGTGCACCACCACCTCTACAGGGAGGACTTTCTTCCGGATGGTAATCTGACACCGTGCGTTCCATGTGAAGTAACGGACAACTATACTAACTAGAAAAAGTGTATCCAAATCAAAGTCCCAGTGAGCTGGGAATGCCCCGTACACCCACTCTGCATAACTCATGCGATAGAGAAAGGGGATGCCCAGAACCCTCCCCACCCTTTTATACACCTCTATGTTAAAGGGACACAGGAGCAGAAAGTGGTCCATAGACTCCACCTTACCAACACACTCTGCTCTAGGACAATCTCGATCATCCACAGGGCGGTGCTTCAGGTTCCCTCTCACATAGAGCCTTCCATGGAAAGCGAGCCAGGCTTGATCCCTAAACTTCAAAGGGATTCTCTCCAAGTTAATTAAACGCAATCCCTCCCTCATTACGGAGCCTGGGCAATCCTTTAAGGCCAGTGACACACTGAAAGCAGAAGCCAAAATCCTCTCCCCCAGAAGCTTCCTGGGAAGGGACCTGATATCCTCCACTGTCACCTGCCACTGCCGAAGTATTTTCAGACACGGGGCAACATAAGCCGGGAGCTTATGTTGCCATGTCGGACTCTCAGACTTTTCACTGGGCCGCCATCTTCCCAGCAATGCAGAAAAGGCCTAAACCAAGACTGAAAAATACCCACCCATCCCGGCGGGGTCTCTGCTAACATATTACCAAGATTGTACTTTAAAAAGAGCAAAGAAAAGAAAACTATCGGGTTGACCATTCCTAGGCCACCCTCCCGCCTGGACAGGTAAGTTACATTGCGTTTGATCAGGTTCAGCCTATTTCCCCATAACAGTTGGAAAAAACAGCTGTAGACCCGTGCATAGAGAGATATCGGCAAGATACAGACGAAGCTGACATATAAAAAGATCGGGATCAGGTAAGTTTTGATCAAGTCAACCCTCTCTCTCAAGGAAAGCCTCCATCTCTTCCAGCTTGCTACTTTGGCATTGGCAACTACCAACCTGCTTTCCCAGTTTCGATGACCATAGTCACCAGGACCAAATTTGATGCCCAAAATTTTAATTTCCTGCTGGGGCTCTGGGAAGGCATCCGGAAGTTCGAAGCTTTCACCCTCCTCACCCATCCAGAAAACTTCACTCTTTTCATGGTTGACTTTAGAGCCAGAAGCCTCCGTGTACTGCTCTATCACAGAGACCACCTCCTGCGCCTCCTCAGTCCCAGAGATAATAACAGACACATCATCAGCATAGGCGACGACCTTCAAAGGCGGCACACCAGCAATGCCCAGAGGCACCCCGCACAACGATGCGCCCTCTAGCCTTCTTACAAAGGGGTCGATTGCGAAAGCATATAGCAGGGGGCTCAAAAGACATCCCTGGCGCACACCAGAGCCGACCTCAAAAGGCCGCCCAACCCAACCATTAACAAGTGGGAAGCTCTCAGCCCCTTTATATAATGTCTTCAGCCAATCTATAAACCTCCCCTGCAGGCCGTATCTACCAAGCAGCAACCACAGATATTCATGATTCACTCGATCAAAAGCTTTCGCCTGATCCAATGCCAGCAAGTACTTTCTCCATCCAGCAGCCCTGCATCGTTCCAAAGCCTCCCGGATAGCCAAAACTGCTGAAAAGGTACTTCTACCTTGGACCGAACAGTGCTGATGGCTGGACAACAAATCGCCTGCTACTGACGACAAGCGCCAAAATAGAATCTTTGCCAAGATCTTTCTATCAACATTGAGAAGACTGATGGGGCGCCAGTTCTCAATCATTGAGGGGTCTTTACCTTTTGACAGAAGAATCACAGCGGATTGCCTCATGGAGGGAGGGAGCAAACCCTCTTCTAGACAGCTGTTAAAAACCTCCGCTAAAAAGGGAGCCAGAATGGACTTAAAACACTTGTAAAATTCAGCTGTCAATCCATCTGGCCCAGGCGATTTTTTGGTAGCCAGCTTGTCTATAGCATGAACTACCTCATCCGCTGAAATTGGTTCTGTCAAATTCATCAAAAGCAATGCACCATTTCCCAATCCTGGAGTAGAATCCAGAAAGCTTTCCATCCTGTCCCGGCTAAGGTCCTTTCTTCCCAGGAGGTCTGCATAATACGACCCAAAGATCTCCAAGATCCCTGATCTGGACTTTATCAGGGAACCCGTACTGTCTTTCAGGCCAATGACCGTCTTAACTGCTATGCCTTGCTTACAGTTCTGGTAAGGATCAGGTGAGTGATATTTCCCATAATCCCTCTCCAGAACCAAGGAGGCATGCTGGTCGTATTGACACTTCCTAAGAAGAAGCTTCACTTCAGAGATCTCCCCTGGATCCCCTCCATACGAGACAAGACGATCAAGCTTCCTCCGCAAATGCTGGTAGGCAATATACATACCAAGCTGCTTCTTCTTACTTATGGCCTTGAAAAGTCCAATCGCCCTTTGTTTCACAAGCTCCCACCACTCGGACTTACTGCTGCAAAAGTCCAGAATAGAAACCTGTGCCTGAAAAAAATCCTCAAAGGATTGTGTTACCTCTACATCTTCCAGGAGAGCCGAATTCAGTTTCCAGACACCCCTTCCCCTGGGTGGAGTGTCCGAGGCATTCAGAGTCACAGACAGCATACAGTGGTCAGAGAACTCCACCGCCTTCAACTCAGGAGCCGAGAAAGCAGAGTTCTCCTTTAAAAAAAACCTGTCTATCCTGCTCTGACTATTCCCTCTCTGAAATGTGAACCCCGTGCTGCCAGGGCAGTGCTTAATGTGCACATCTACCAGGCCTGCCTGTCTAACCAAATCTCTGAGAAAAACGCTATCATAACCCAGCCTGTCTATGGAGCCTCTCCTGTCTTCAGGCCTAATTATGGTGTTAAAGTCACCTCCAAAGACAACCTGCTGGGACGTAAAAAGGAAGGGCTTGATCTTTGTGAGGAGGCATTTCCTGCCCCATTTTGACTGCGGTCCATAGATATTGATCAGGCGCAGGTCCTGCCCCCCAACAGAGACGTCTAAGACCATGCATCTCCCCATTTCTACCTCAATTACCCGCCGGCACGTTACCATATCGGTTTTAAAAAGGACCGCAACTCCGCTGCAAGGTTCAGCCGCAAGAGACCAAAAGGAGGGACCACATCTCCACTCCCTTTTTGCTAGATAGACATCGGCCAATGTATTGAGCCAGGTCTCTTGCAAAAATAAAATCTCAGCATCAAACTCGCTGAGCAAAAATAAGGCCGTATCACGAGCTCTTGCAGATTTAATGCTGGCGACATTAATGGTCGCCACCTTTAACAGAGTGGGAACTGCCATCAGGATGATTGGGGTAGTTGTTTCTTAACCTCTACCACACTCTCATCACCCGAAACAGCTCTCTTCAGAGTATGTGACTCCCCCTCATCCATAGATGATAGAGAAATGGATATATCAGATACCATCTCATCACCTGACAAAACTGAAAAAGTATTGCCAAGAGGGACCCCTCCTGGATCTGATTCTGAGGAAGAGAGGACAGCTCTTCTCATCCTCCTCTTCTTCTTCACCCTCTCCCACCCTTCATCAGCCGAATCCCCCCCAGCAGGAGGTGAGACATGGGACATGGATACCCCTCCCTGAGCCTCATCGGCTCCACCCCCATCCGGCACCCCCACAACCTCCTGACCACGTTTGCGCTGACGGGGGACAGGTACCGGAGGTGGAGTAGGCCGAGAGGGAAGATCCGCTAAACCCGCCCCCCCAGCAGCTTCCGCCAGTCTGGAGGATCTACGTACTGTAGGATTAGGGACAGGAGGGACAGACTCAGGGATGACATTACTGGGGGAAACACAATCTGACACAACAGACGGAACAGACACAGGAGGGGCAACAAGTTTCCTCCCTAGCATCAGCTGCCTCATCCTCTTTATCCAGCCTCTGCAGCTCAGCCTCCAGTCCTGGCAGGTTGTGTAGTGCCTCTGGGCACAGACTGTATGGATGACCCAGCTGCTGGCACAAATTACACCGAATCTCGGTGCATTCTTTGGCCAAATGGCCAAAATCCTGGCACAGTGAGCACTTCTTGATGGTGCAGGACGATGCAAAATGGCCTTTCTCTCCGCATTTGTTACAAACTTTAGGCTGACCTTGATAGAAAATGGTCAGCCTATCCCTCCCCAGAAAGGCTGAGCAGGGAAGATGCTGAACCACATTGCCCAGCACCCTAAATTGCACTGACACTGTCCAGGCCCCTGTCCATATCCTATGCTCATCCAGGACTTTCCGCAGTGGGGTGAGGACCTCACCATGTCGGCGTAGCCAAACTACTAAATCAGCCTCTGGTATGGATTCATTCCGGACCAGGATTGTCACCGATTTTATCAAAGGCTGTCTGGAAACCACCTTTGCCACCAAACCTCTCCACTGCTGAAGGCTCCTGCACCTCCAATATCTCTCCCAAAACAGGTCCAGGCCTTCAGATTTTACAAACGACAAATCGTATTCATAGCTGCCTACTGGGCAGATCAACGCAAACACATCACAGGCTTTAAACCCCATCTCTAGAATCAACTCCGCCACCCTCCCCCTTACTGGTGGGTTCCCTTCCCCCTCCCACTTCAACTGTACCACATTCCTTCTCCTGACCCCACCAACCATCCCACCACCAAACCTCCCCAAATTGTGACCATTAGTATTCCCAACACTACCCCCACCCCCCTTGGTGCGACTCCCCAAAACAGAGGCATAGCTCCCCCCAATCCTCCCAGCAGCAGAAACATTTGTGTGTCTAGGAGCATCTGGTGCAACTCTGGCAGATACCGATTGCACAGATCCGGGATTGGATGGTGTATCCTCTCTCTGCTCAGCAGGGGGAGAAATGTCATTTTTACCTCTGTCAGCAATGTTAACCCCTTCACTTCCACCCACCACCATCACATCCATTGCTTTAGGAGTCTCAACAGTCATAGAGTTCACAGCAATGTCCGCACTCACTGCTGCAACCATAGAAGCTCCATCAGTCATCTCTTGCTCCAAGAAAGGACACTCAGCCCAGGACAGGATTGGATTCTCAGATACAGCAACAAGTGAGACATCCATGTGTGCTGTTTGCTCTCCATGTTGTGCAGTGTGCTGCTCCCCTACCCCACCAGCATCAATCAGGTCTGGAGCACCTGGGAGCTCAGGTGAAACAGTCTCTCTGCAGGTAGCAGCAATCTTGCCTGTAGAGGGACTACTGGTCTCATCAGGAACAGCAGCAGTAACTTCCATCCGTGGGGTGCTTGGTGCAGGTTCATCCACATTCCCCTGATGATATGGAGACCTATCTGCCAGGGATTTTTCCTCCAGGTTGGCTGAGGATTCCTCCACAGCAGGTTGCTTGCAGAGCTCCTCATCCATAGTACTCACCGCAGCAGGTGGGGCAGACATGCTGGGAGCAGCCATCTTGGTGTATTGGGATCTCTCCACCAGTCTTGGCTTTGCTAGTCTGTACCTCCTCTGTCCATCTTCAGGGACTTCTGAAGGGTCATCAGTGAAGGCAAACTTGTCTGCTCTCAGGGGTGACTCCATCTGCTGGATGAACTTCAGGGTTCCATACTCACCCTCAACCCCCTGGCTGGTTGCCACTGGTGATTCCACAGCCTGACATGGGGGGAGAGACGCTGATGTAGATGGAACTGAGTCATCCATTACCTGGGGCTGCTGATCCACAGAGCTCACTGATGTCTGGCTGGCAAATCTCCTCTCATTATCGAACTTTTCTTTAAATGCTCCACTTCTTGCTTTCAACTTTTCTAATAAGAAAGATTGTCTCTTTACTTTCTCCTCCATGTGCTGGAGCGCTGGCTTCATGCCCAATCTGTTCTTGCTCCAGGCCTGGCAGTATTTGGCTCTGAAGGTTTTGTGTTCAGATTTCAAAACATTAAGTTTCTCCTCAGCTCTTCCAATAGTCACCAATCTATCAGTAATCTTCTGTCTGAAGACATCGACATCCTCACCAGGGCCGGGACCCACAGTCAGGTCCTCCACCTCCTCCTCTTCACTAGGCCCGGTCTCATCAGGGGAATCCCTCCCAGGGCCTCCCCCTGGATCAGGCATGGTTCCTGGGCCAAGCTAGCAGGCAAGGCCCAGGCTTGAAAATGCTGGTTCTCAGGGAGAGCTCCTTCAGTGTGTCCTCCTCCTTCTCCCACTGACCACAAGTGTGGGGAGCATTCTTCCCACAGACCACAAGTGTGAGGAGCATTCTTCCCACTGACCACAAGTGTGAGGAGCATTCTTCCCACTGACCACAAGTGTGGGGAGCATTCTTCCCACAGACCACAAGTGTGAGGAGCATTCTTCCCACAGACCACAAGTGTGAGGAGCATTCTTCCCACAGACCACAAGTGTGAGGAGCATTCTTCCCACAGACCACAAGTGTGAGGAGCATTCTTCCCACAGACCACAAGTGTGAGGAGCATTCTTCCCACAGACCACAAGTGTGAGGAGCATTCTTCCCACTGACCACACGTGTGAGGAGCATTCTTCCCACTGACCACAAGTGTGAGGAGCATTCTTCCCACTGACCACAAGTGTAAGGAGCATTCTTCCCAATGACCACAAGTGTGAGGAGCATTCTTCCCAATGACCACAAGTGTGAGGAGCATTTTTCCCACAGACCACAAGTGTGAGGAGCATTCTTCCCACAGACCACAAGTGTGAAGAGCATTCTTCCCACTGACCACAAGTGTGAGGAGCATTCTTCCCACTGACCACAAGTGTGGGGAGCATTCTTCCCACTGACCACAAGTGTGGGGAGCATTCTTCCCACTGACCACAAGTGTGGGGAGCATTCTTCCCACTGACCACAAGTGTGGGGAGCATTCTTCCCACTGACCACAAGTGTGAGGAGCATTCTTCCCAATGACCACAAGTGTGAGGAGCATTCTTCCCACTGACCACAAGTGTGAGGAGCATTCTTCCCACTGACCATCACACTAATGTACCATAGGTTGTAGATATAGTAATATTTAGCAGGGGTTCCTTGAGACCAGAAAGTTATTTCAATGGTTCCTCTGTGTTGAAAAGGTTGAGAAAGGCTGGTCTATAGGATCAGAGAGGGAGCTGTCCAGCATCTCAGGTGGCTCAGCAAGAAAAGTTACTGCTAGACAAAGCAGAGCTCCCAGGTTCAGATCCAAGTCCTGACAAAACTCCTCAACCTATGTGAACACTGTGGCAGTTAAGCCTTCTTCTAGAAGCCAACATCCATGGACTGGACTCTTGGTACTCATGCCACTCTGGGTCTTCTAATTACCTGCACTCCAGCCTAGAGGTATTTGGATTAAGCCCCTCTTTGTGCCAGCCTCTAACCAAGTACATGTAAACCTCCCTCCTGGACATTCAATGGGAAGTGTCCATGTTATACAGGCAGCAATGTGGGCATCGGAAGGACCCTCCCACTTTACAATGACGACGATAGAAGACTGGGGATCCAATGCATTACCTGAGCACGGGTTTAACTTCGTAAAAGAGGCATTTACATTATTTTTATATTACTGCAACAATTAGTTAGAGCGGGTTGGAGGGGGATTTTTATTGTTCAGTATGGATTCTTGGTTGGAGAAAGGCTTTAAGGCAGGGGTGGGCAACCGTGGGCCTCCAGCTGTTGTAGAACTACAAGTCCCATGAGGCATTGCAAAAATGACAGTTACAAGCATGACTCCCAAAGGCAGAGGCATGATGGGACTTGTAGTTCACCAACAGCTGGAGGGCCACAGCTGCCCACCCCTGCTTTAAGGTAATTCCAGCAACTACGTGCCAAAAGAGCAACCACCAACCAAAACCACCAACCCCAACCACCAACCAAAACCACCAACCACAACCCCAACCCCAACCACCAACCAAAACCACCAACCCCAACCACCAACCCCAACCACCAACCAAAACCACCAACCACAAACACCAACCCCAACCACCAACCAAAACCACCAACCCCAACCACCAACCACCAACCAAAACCACCAGCACCAACCACAACCACCAACCAAAACCACAAACACCAACCCCAACCACCAACCCCAACCACCACCACCAACCCCAACCACCAACCAAAACCACCAACCCCAACCAAAACCACCAACCCCAACCACCAACCCCAACCACTAACCAAAACCACCAACCAAAACCACCAACCGCAACCAAAACTACCGACCACAACCACCAACCCGAACCACCAACCAAAACCACCAGTACCAACCACAACCACCAACCACAGGCACCAACCACAAGCACCAACCACAACCGGAGAAACCAGCAAGAAGTTAAAACCAGAAGGGCAAAGCACAGTGAGGGACAAGACAGTGAAGAACATTCAGCGTAGACACTATCGGTGGACATGACTTGTACAAATTAGCAATGTTCTTCCCAAAGAAGGTCAGTTAGAAGGCATGCTAAATATTCGTCTTGTAAATTCCATATTCTCTACAATAAAACTCCCGCAAAGCGCTTGTAAAAAAAAATAAAAAAGCTGCATTTTGTTGTATGTATTGTGTTTAATCCCTTTTATGTATGAAGTTGTCATTGAGAAGGTTTATTTTTATTTTTTTTCTTTTTCTGGGAGGAAAATCAGGACAGAGATTGTATGGAGCGGGATATACATATCACGGAATAAGTTATTCTGAATATATTTATACCTTGTGCTTTTACAAACGCTACGTCTCCGAGTCCGTATGTTTAAATCACATCTTATGAATTATTAAGAAATTGTTTTCTCTGCATAAAAAGACGATACTGCCCGTTACACTGTTTACACTTCCGCACCATTGTTAGTTTATTCAGCGGAACGCACAGAAGGGGAAAGAACTCTGAAGAAACCCAGAAGCCTCTGAAAGCCGACATTTAGATAAGATGTTATTCTGCTAATCAGCACAAGGGCCGGCACTGGCAAGGAATGGGAAGAGGCCCTTGTGCTGATGGGTGCTCTCAGCCAGGGAAACAGCTGGAAGCGCTGGGACTGTTGTCTCCTGCAGGAGAGATGCCGTGTACCTGAAGCTGGACTGAAAGCAAAACATTTTTATTCCTTTTGGATAGAGTAATGCCCCGTACACACTATAAGAAAATCGTATGAAAATTTTCGTACGAGGACCGATCGTCCGACAATCGGATCGTTAGTACACAGCTTTCGAGAGCCGATCATGACAATTCGTACGACAATATCCGAAGGGACAAGCGCAAACATTTTACCCGTACGATACCAGATCATACGATTTTCCTTTAACCACTTGCCTACCAGGCACTTATACCCCCTTATTTACCAGGCCAATTTTCAGCTTTCAGCGCTGCCGCACTTTGATTGACAATTGCGCGGTCATGCAACATTGTACCCATATGAAATTTTGATCATTTTTTTCTCACAAATAGAGCTTTCTTTTGGTGGTATTTAATCGCCACTGGGCGCTTTACTTTTTGCGCTATAAATAAAAAAAGTGCAAAAAATTTGAAAAAAAAAAGGTTTCTTTGTTTCTATTATAAAATTTTTCAAACAGGTATTTTTTCTCCTTCACTGATGTGCGTTGATGAGGCAGCACTGATGGGCACTGATAGGCGGCACTGATGGGCACTCATAGGCAGCACTAAAGGGCACTGATAGGCAGTACTAATGAGGTGGCACGGATAGGCGGCACTGATAGACAGCACTAATGAGGTGTCACGGATAGGCGGCACTAATATGCAGCACTGATAGGCGGCACTGATACGTGACACTGATGATGGGTACTGATAGACGGCACTGACTGGCATCACTGCTGGGCACTGACTGGCGGCACTGACTGGCACAACCCCTGGGCACTGACTGGTGGCACTGACTGGCAGCACTGCTGGGCTGCACTGGTGGGTGGCACTGGTGGGCAGCACTGGTGGGTGGGCACAGGTGGGTGGCACTGGTGGGCACAGGTGGGTGGGCACAGGTGGGTGGCACTGCTGGGCACAGGTAGGTGGCATTTCTGGGCACAGGTGTGTGACACTGCAGAGTGGCACAGGTGGGTGCACTGCTGGGCACAGGTGGGTGCACTGCTGGGCACAGGTGGGTGATCTGCTGGGCACAGGTGGGCGGAGCTAGTGGGCGCACTGCTGGGCACAGGTGGGTGGAACTTGCGGGTGGCACTGCTGGGCACCAATCATCAGGGCACTGATCATCAGTGCCCTGATCATCAGTGCCGATCCCCGCTCTGACAACTGCTGGTTCTCGGCAGTACTTTCCTCACGATCTGACAGCGTGAGGAAAGTGCAGCCGAGAACTGGCACTTGCATTTCCCTCTGATCAGCGTGTCATTGGACACCGCTGATCACGTGGTAAAAGGCCGCTGTGATTGGCCTTTTACCACATCACGTGATCAGCTGTGTCCGTAGGACACAGCGATCACGGAGATCGCCAGGTGCGCGCCCCCTGGGGCGCACAGGAGAGTGCATTCTGGGAGGACGTCATGTGACGTCCACTCAGAACTGGCCGGCCGCAGTGAAGCCGTCAATACAAATACAACTCAATACATGACATCACTTTCCAAATTCTTTTCTTTCATAGGAGAATTTTCGTATCTTTAGTAACCTTTTCACTTTCGATGTGATACTAGCAGGCAAAAAAAAATGGCCGATCGTTCATCCGATATTCTCATCATGTGTACGGGGCATAAGGGAAGGCTATAACCCCTCATAATGGGCACGGCAGGTGTGCAGATCCAGAAACTCAGCACAGGGATGGTGGGAACCCCTCACAAAGGGGTTCCAAGATACGACCATTCCTAACCCCGGAAACCACTAAGCAACTTATTCACTCCCTTGTCATATCACGCCTTGACTATTGTAACTCCCTCCTCATTGGCCTACCTCATCGCAGGCTATCCCCTCTTCAGTCTATCATGAATGCTGCTGCCAGACTCATCCACCTTACTAACCGTTCTATATCTGCCACCCCTCTCTGCCAATCCCTCCACTGACCTCCACTCAGTGTCCTCCACCCCTCTCTGCCAATCCCTCCACTGACCTCCACTCAGTGTCCTCCACCCCTCTCTGCCAATCCCTCCACTGGCCTCCACTCAGTGTCCTCCACCCCTCTCTACCAATCCCTCCACTGGCCTCCACTCAGTGTCCTCCACCCCTCTCTGCCAATCCCTCCACTGGCCTCCACTCAGTGTCCTTCACCCCTCTCTGCCAATCCCTCCACTGGTCTCCACTCAGTGTCCTCCATCCCTCTCTGCCAATCCCTCCACTGGCCTCCACTCAGTGTCCTCCGCCCCTCTCTGCCAATCCCTCCACTGGCCTCCACTCAGTGTCCTCCGCCCCTCTCTGCCAATCCCTCCACTGGCCTCCACTCAGTGTCCTCCACCCCTCTCTGCCAATCCCTCCACTGGCCTCCACTCAGTGTCCTCCGCCCCTCTCTGCCAATCCCTCCACTGGCCTCCACTCAGTGTCCTCCGCCCCTCTCTGCCAATCCCTCCACTGGCCTCCACTCAGTGTCCTCCGCCCCTCTCTGCCAATCCCTCCACTGCCTTCACTCAGTGTCCTCCACACCTCTCTGCCAATCCCTCTACTGACCTCCACTCAGTGTCCTCCGCCCCTCTCTGCCAATCCCTCCACTGGCCTCCACTCAGTGTCCTCCACCCCTCTCTGCCAACCCCTCCACTGGCTCCCAGTTGCCCAACAGATAAAATTCAAAACTCTAACAATGACATATAAAGCCATCCACAACACTGCCCCAATTTACATAACCGATCTTATTTCTAAATATCACCCAAACTGTACTCTCCGCTCCTCGCAAGCCCTCCTACTCTCTAGCTCCCTTGTCTCCTCCTCCCATGCTTATCTCCAAGACTTCTCCAGGGCGTCACCCATCCTCTGGAACTCCCTACCTCAATCTATCAGATTATCACCTACTCTACTTGCCTTTCGATGATCACTGAAAACCTTTCTCTTCAGGGAAGCCTATCCCACCCTCTGCTAATTCTGGAATCCTCTACTCTTCCAACCACTCCATCCCCCACAGTGACTGCCTACTGTACCATTCACCCCTCCCTCCTAGATTGTAAGCTCCCAGGATCAGGGCCCTCAAATCCCTCTTGTATTGAACTGTATTGTTGCTGTATTGTCTCCCACTATAATGTAAAGCGCTGAGCAAACCGTTGGCGCCATATAAATCCTGTATAATAATAATAATAATGGGCACAGCGGGTGTACAGACCCGGAAACTCAGCACAGGGATGGTGGGAACCCTTAAAATGAGCACAGAGGACATACCGAGCTGGGAACTCGGTACAGGTATGGTGGGAACCCCTCATAATGGGCAAGAAGACCCAGGAACTCAGTGTAGGGAGTTTAGGAATAGAGACCCAGAGGGATAGAAGAGACGGTCAGGGTGTTTAACTCTGCGGCACCAACAATAAAATATCGTACGTACGGCTTACAGTTTGTTTCGGTATTGCTGACAATGACGGGGCCCTATTGTCTCAGGTTGTACGGGGCCCACTCACAATATATATATATATACATCCAATTGGTATTCATACTAGAAGATTATTACCCTCGGCCTTATCTGCATTACTTCAGGTTTTACTCAATTAGGTAAGAAATTGATTTTAAATTATCCTTATCTTCATCCTGAGGGTCATGTGTGGATTACATTGGACAATTTTAATGCGAGTAAGAAGTAATTATCTTCTTTTTTTTTCCCTCCTGAACATGAACTAAAATATAGAAATGTTAATAAATGTATTTGTATGACTTTTATCGGACAACGCCGGTCCGTATGTTACAGGAACGGAAAGACGGGATTGGCTGCCTGCTGAAGACTGATTGGAATTTATTGGTTTGGTATGCAGGATGACGGTAAATTGCTGCTCTCACCTCCACTCTAAACTGTAACTTCAACAACGCATTGACTTCTGCTATCTCTGAACAAATTGTGTAAACATTTTGTGCTTTTTTTTTTTTATAGATTCTCACCTCTTGCTGCACTTCTTTTATGACTCTGGCCTGTGTCTGAGAAACATCCCCCCCCCCCCCCCAATTCATGTGATCCTTATCAGTTCTTAATTGGGGCGGAGGAGAGTTGCTCATTTGACCATCTCCCTATAAATTTAGATCAGCTCATGGGGGGAGGTCATAGATAGGGGGGGGCAGAGTCACAGATGGAGTGCAGTTTTTTTGCGTGAGTGCGGTTTTTGAAGGAGTGTGAAGCAGCAGTTGAACACAGCAGTTTAACTACTTGCCAACCGCAGATAGCCGAATGACGGCTACACTGCGGCCGGCCAGTTCTGCGAGGGTGTCATATGACGTCCTCCCAGAAGGTGCTCTCCTGCGTGCCCCCGGCGATCTCTGTGATTGCTGTGTCCTACGGACACAGCTGATCACATGATGTGGTAAAAGGCCAATCACATCCAATGACACGCTGATCACCGGGAAATGCAATTGCCGATTCTTGGCTGCACTTTCCTCACGCTGTCAGAGCGTGAGGAAAGTACTGCGGAGAACCAGCAGTTGTCAGAGGAGGGATCGGCACCGATCATCAGGGCACTGATGATCAGTGCCCTGATGATTGGTGCCCAGCAGTGCCACCCACCAGTTCCGCCCAGCAGTGCACCCACCTGTGCCCAGCAGTGCCACCCAGCAGTGCCACCTACAATTGCCCAGCAGTGCCACCTACCTGTGCCCAGCAGTGCCACCCACCTGTGCCCTCCCACCTGTGCCCAGCAGTGCCACCCAGCAGTGCCACCTACAATTGCCCAGAAGTACCACCCACCTGTGCCCAGCAGTGCCACCCACCTGTGCCCTCCCACCTGTGCCCACCAGTTCCACCCACCTGTACCCATCAGTGCCACCCACCAGTGCCCATCAATGCAGTGATGCCAGTCAGTGCCCAGCGGTTGTAACAGTCAGTGCCCAGCAGTTGCGCCAGTCAATGCCTAGCAGTGCCACCAGGCAGTGCCCAGCAGTGATGCCAGTCAGTGTCACCTATCAGTGCTGTCTATCAGTACCCATCATCAGTGCCGCCTATCAGTGCCGCCTATCCGTGACACCTAATTATCGCTGCCTATAAGTTCTGCCTATCAGTGCCCATCAATGCTGCCTATCAGTGCCCATCAATGCTGCCTATCAGTGCCCATCAGTGCTGCCTCATCAACGCACATCAGTGAAGGAGAAAAATTACCTGTTTGAAAAATGTTATAATAATAGAAACAAAGACATTTTTTTCTTCACATTTTTTGCACTTTTTTTGTTTATAGCGCAAAAAGTAAAGCGCGATTAAATACCACCAAAAGAAATTTCTACTTGTGAGAAAAAAATGATAAAAATTTCATATGGGTACAGTGTTGCATGACCGCGCAATTGTCAATCAAAGTGCGACAGCGCTGAAAGCTGAAAATTGGCCTGGGGGGGAAGGGGGTATGAGTGCCCGGTAGGCAAGTGGTTAACTAAAGCAGCATAACTCAAGCAGCAGGAAGATACAACAAGAAACTCTACTGTAGGCTGGATAGACTGCAAGCAAACACCCCGGGAAACATCTACAAGTCTGAGTCCCATTCCGTGTACCATTTAATATGTCCCCTCTACTCCTCCTTTTCATATTACTATCCTGCCTTCCCAAAATCTCCTTTCCTCTCTTAACCTCTGGGGATGTCTCCCCAAACCCTGGTCCTCCAGTATCTCACCCCCACACCAGGCATCCTCTTTCTTCCGGGAATAGCCGCAATCCACTCAATTTAACATCAGTCCCTGTGCTCCCAGAAACCAGCCTCCCTTTTTCATGTGTGCTCTGGAATGCCCGCTCTGTCTGTAATAAGCTCACCTCTGTCCATGACTTTTTTGTCTCCGGCTCCCTTAACCTGCTAGCAATTACAGAAACCTGGCTCCAAGCAGCAGATTCTGCTCCCCCCACAGCACTTCCCTATGGAGGCCTCCTCTGGACCCACTCACCCAGACCCAGTGGTCGGAGAGGTGGTGGGGTTGGTTTGCTTCTATCCCCACTGAGCACCTTTCAAGTCCTCCCTAACCCTCCCTCTCTATCCTTCTCTTCTTTCCAGACTCACTGCATCTGGCTGTTTTCTCCCATTTCTCTGAGGATTGCAGTGATCTATCGGCCTCCTGGACCCGTGTCCCGCTTTCTTGATGATTTCTCCGCCTGGCTACCCTACTTTCTCTCCTCTGAACTACCCGCTATCATTCTCGGAGATTTTAACATCCCCATTAATGTCAACAACCCGGCTACATCCCAACTCTTCAACCTAACCTCATCTTTTGCATTAGTACAATGTATACAGTCCTCCATTCACTCTGATGGACACAGTCCTCCATGGTCCTCCACTCACTCTGATGGACACAGTCCTCCATGGTCCTCCACTCACTCTGATGGGAATACATTAGACTTTGTTTTCTCCCATCTTTGCACTCCCTACAACCTCACAAACTCCCCCTTTCCTCTCTCTGATCACAATCTCATCACCTTCACAGTGTCCTCGTCTTCAAGCACCTCTCCCTCCAAGCAGCAAACAATTACCCGCAGAAACCTTCACAACTTGAACCCGGCTCCTTTCCACTCTGCAACTGACCAACTCTATGACAGAATCTCTCCCCTGTCCTGCCCTGACCTGGCCACTGCTGTCTACAACAGTTTGCTTTCATCCACATTAGACTCGCTTGCTCCTCTAACTACACAAAGCATCCGGCCCCGACCGTTACAATCTTGGCAGACTGACCACACCAGAAATCCTAAACGACATAGTCGTGCGCTGGAGCGATTGTGGCGTAAAACCAAATCTCACCAAGCATTCACCCGATATAAATCTGCTTTCTTAACATAAAATTCCTCCCTCCATGCTGCCAAACAAGCCTACTTTGTCACTCTCATCAATAGCTTATCATTCAGTCCTCCTCGTCTCTTCTCTACTTTTAACTCTCTACTTTCTCTACCTCCACCCAGTACCTCACTCACTGCTCACAAGATTGCAAATCATTTCAAAAACAAGATTGATGCAATTCGTAGGGGCATCTCCACCGCACAGACATCCATCCCACTTAGCATACCTTATACTACACCTCCCTCAACACTTTCCTCTTTTGACCTCGCTACTACCGAAGAGGTCACTAAGGTTTTCTCAGAAGCCCATCTCACCACCTGCCCCCTGGATCCTGTCCCCTCACAACTACTACGATCACCCACTTCTTGCATCCTATGCTCCCTCACTCACATCTTCAATCTTTCCCTCTCTACTGGTGCCTTCCCCTCCCCTCTAAAGCATGCGCACATCACTCCCATACTTAAAAAGCTCTCGCTGGACCCCACCAACCTGAACAACTTAAGACCCATCTCCCTGCTTCCATTTACCTCTAAACTCCTAGAATGCTTTGTCTACAATCACCTGAGCTCCCATCTCACCGACAACAACCTTCCAGACCCTTTACACTCTGACTTTTGCTCACTACACTCCACTGAAACTTCCCTACTAAAACTCACTAATGATCTACTAACAGCTAAACCAATGGCCACTACTCCGTCCTCATCCCAACCAATGGCCACTACTCCGTACTCATCCCAACCAATGGCTACTACTCCGTACTCATCCCAACCAATGGCCACTACTCCTACCTCATCCCAACCAATGGCCACTACTCCGTACTCATCCCAACCAATGGCCACTACTCCGTACTCATCCCAACCAATGGCCACTACTCCGTACTCATCCCAACCAATGGCCACTACTCTGTACTCATCCCAACTAATGGCCACTACTCCGTACTCATCCCAACCAATGGCCACTACTCCGTACTCATCCCAACCAATGGCCACTACTCCGTACTCATCCCAACCAACGGCCACTACTCCGTACTCATCCCAACCAATGGCCACTACTCCGTACTCATCCCAACCAATGGCCGCTACTCCGTACTCATCCCAACTAATGGCCACTACTCCGTACTCATCCCAACCAATGGCCACTACTCCGTACTCATCCCAACCAATGGCCACTACTCTGTACTCATCCCAACCAATGGCCACTACTCCGTACTCTTACTACTTGACCTCTCTGCGGCTTTTGATACGGTTGACCATCCCCTCCTTCTCAAAAAACTCCACACTCTTGGCCGCAGAGACTCTGCTCTCTCCTGGTTTTCCTCCTACCTATCGCAGCACTCCTTCAGTGTCACCTATAATGCTGCCTCCTCCTCTTCGCTCCCTCTTTCTGTAGGGGTCCTTCAAGGTTCTGTCCTTGGGCCCCTACTCTTCTCCATCTTCACCTCCTCCCTTGGTCACTTGATAAACTCCCATGGATTTAAGTACCATCTCTATGCTGATGACACACAAATCTATCTTTCTACCCCTCACCTCACCCCCTCAGTCTCCTCTCGTATTACTAACCTACTAAGCGACATATTGGACTGGATGTCACTCCACTTCCTCAAACTCAATCTTTCCAAAACTGAGCTCTTAGTATTTCCTTCAGCCCGCGCCCCCTCCCCCGATTTCTCCATCAAGATCAATAATACAACCATCAGTCCCTCCCCTCATGCCAGGGTACTAGGTGTACTCCTAGACTCCCATTTGTCGTTTCACCCCCAAATCCAAACACTGTCCAAATCTTGTAGACTTCACCTCCGCAACATCTCCAAGATACGCCCGTTCCTAACCACGGAAACCACTAAGCAACTTATTCCCTCCCTGGTTATCTCTCGCCTTGACTATTGTAACTCCCTCCTCATTGGCCTACCTCATCACAGGCTATCCCCTCTTCAGTCTATCATGAATACTGTACTGTTGCTCATTCAAATATGGCTCCAGGCAGCGCCATGACGTCACTGACTCACTGCGCATGCGCCCACCGAAAATGGCCGAGCACGTCCAAGCCCAGTTGGCTTTGGAACTGTGCATGAGCAGTTCCAAAGTCATCTCCTGAACATATTTTTGGCAATCCTGGTGTCACCCTTCTGGTGGGTGTCACCTGGCAGCAGCCCACAACCCCCATAGTGACACCACTGTCACCAGGCCTTATATGTTAACCCTTGTGCTGTGTCTCTGCAGTGGATCATTCTTCAGGGGGCAGGTAACAGGCTGGGAAAGGATATGTTGGGAGCAGTTGCGGTGCAGGGGGAGGGGCAGTCAAACTACTTCACAACTGTCTGTTTTTACCACCCGACGCTGAAAGTGGCTTTTTGTTACACATCTGAATAAACCCACATTTTCAGCCTGTTTAATGTTGTAATTGTCTGATATAATTACAGTATTACCATATTTTTTGCTCCATAAGACGCACCTAGGTTTTAGAGGAGAAAAACAAGAAAAAAAATATTCTGAACCAATGGGCTGCAGACACAGTACAGGGGATGACCAGAGACTGCAGACATAGTACAGGAGATGACCAGAGACTACGGACACAGTACAGGGGATGACCAGAGACTGCGGACACAGTACAGGGATGACCAGAGACTGCAAACACAGTACAGGGAATGACCAGAGACTGCGGACATAGTACAGGAGATGACCAGAGACTGCAGACACAGTACAGGAGATGACCAGAGACTGCGGACATAGTACAGGAGATGACCAGAGACTGCAGACACAGTACAGGAGATGACCAGAGACTGCGGACATAGTACAGGGGATGACCAGAGACTGCGGACACAGTACAGGAGATGACCAGAGACTGCGGACATAGTACAGGGGATGACCAGAGACTGCGGACACAGTACAGGAGATGACCAGAGACTGCGAACACAGTACAGGGAATGACCAGAGACTGCAGACATAGTACAGGAGATGACCAGAGACTGCGGACATAGGACAGGAGATGACCAGAGACTGCAGACACAGTACAGGAGATGACCAGAGACTGCGGACACAGTACAGGGGATGACCAGAGACTGCGGACACAGTACAGGGGATGACCAGAGACTGCAGACAGTACAGGAGATGACCAGAGACTGCGGACATAGTACAGGGGATGACCAGAGACTGCGGACATAGTACAGGGGATGACCAGAGACTGCAGACACAGTACAGGGGATGACCAGAGACTGCGGACACAGTACAGGAGATGACCAGAGACTGCGGACACAGCACAGGAGATGACCAGAGACTGCGGACACAGTACAGGGGATGACCAGAGACTGCGGACACAGTACATGAGATGACCAGAGACTGCGGACACAGCACAGGAAATGACCAGAGACTGTGGACACAGTACAGGGGATGACCAGAGACTGCGGACACAGTACAGGGGATGACCAGAGACTGCGGACACAGTACAGGGAATGACCAGAGACTGCGGACACAGTACAGGAGATGACCAGAGACTGCGGACACAGTACAGGGAATGACCAGAGACTGCGGACACAGTACAGGAGATGACCAGAGACTGCGGACACAGTACAGGGAATGACCAAAGACTGCGAACACAGTACAGGGGATGACCAGAGACTGCGGACACAGTACAAGGGATGACCAGAGACTGCGGACACAGTACAGGAGATGACCAGAGACTGCGGACACAGTACAGGGAATGACCAGAGACTGCAAACACAGTACAGGGGATGACCAGAGACTGCGGACACAGTACAAGGGATGACCAGAGACTGCGGACACAGTACAGGGAATGACCAGAGACTGCGGACACAGTACAGGAGATGACCAGAGACTGCGGACACAGTACAGGGAATGACCAGAGACTGCGGACACAGTACAGGGAATGACCAGAGACTGCAGACACAGTACAGGGAATGACCAGAGACTGTGGACATAGTACAGATGACCAGAGACTGCAGACAGTAAAGGAGATTACCAGAGACTTCGGACCTTTGGGGAGGGAGGGGGAGCCGGCACCTGAATTTGACAGGTACCCGCTCCCACTTCTGCGGAGTTGTCCTTCCTTCTTCCCGCGGCGGCTTCTGTGACAGCCGGGTGACCACTGCGCATGTGCGAGAAGCGCTGCACTTTGTGAATGGCCCGGAGCCTTCTGGGACCTGCCATGTGTCGCAGAAGACACCGGATCATTCACAAAGCGCAGCGCTTCTCGCGCATGCGCAGTGGGCACCCGGCTGTCACAGAAGCCGCCGCGGGAAGACTGCAGCGTTGGAGCGAGGAACGGGTAAGGTGCTGCAGGGGCAGCCGGCCCAATATTCTGACATGGTGGCAGCAGAAATACCAGACCGGCCGCTTTACATTCGCTCCATAAGACGCACTGACATTTTGTCCCCTTTTTGGGGGGAAAATAAGTGCGTCTTATGGAGCGAAAAATACGGTAAATAAAAAAAAAACTTTTTTTTTTTTAAATTACATTTTTGTGCATTTGTCAGCTGTCACCTTGTGGCTTTTTTGCTACATATCTGAATAAACCCCCATTTTCAACCTGATTAATGCTGTAATTGTCTGATATAATTACAGTATTAAAAGTTATTTTATTTTTTTTTACATTTTGTACGCATTTGTGAACTGTCATCTTATGACTTTTTGATACACATCTGAATAAAACCTCATCTCCAGCCTGTTTAATGTTGTACTTGTCCTAAGAAATTACAGTATTAATTTTTTTTTTTTTAATTTTTACACATTTGTGAACTGTCATCTTATGGCTTTTTGTTACATATCTGAATAAACCCTCATCTTCAACCTGTTTAATGCTGTAATTGTCTGATATAATTACAGTATTAAATCATTTTTATTTTTTTAAAAACATTTTTACACATTTGTGAACTGTCATCTTATGACCTTTTGATACACATCTGAATAAACCTCATCTCCAGTCTGTTTAATGCTGTAATTGTCTGATATAATTACAGTATTAAATAAAAAAAAACTTTTTTTAATTACATATTTGTACATTTGTCAACTGTCACGTTATGGCTTTTTGTTACACGTCTCAATAAAACCTCATCTCCAGTCTGGTTAATGTTGTAATTGTCTGATATAATTACAGTATTACATTATTATTATTTTTTTACATTTTTGCGCATTTGTGAATTGTCATCTTATGACTTTTTGTTACACATCTGAATAAAACCTCATCTCCAGTCTGTTTAATGTTCTAATTGTCTGATATAATTACAGTATTAAATTTAAAAAAAAACTTTTTTAAAATACATATTTGTACATTTGTCAACTGTCACGTTATGGCTTTTTGTTACACGTCTCAATAAAACCTCATCTCCAGTCTGTTTAATCTTGTAATTGTCTGATATAATTACAGTATTAAAAGTTATTTTATTTTTTTTTACATTTTGTACGCATTTGTGAACTGTCATCTTATGACTTTTTGATACACATCTGAATAAAACCTCATCTCCAGCCTGTTTAATGTTGTACTTGTCCTAAGAAATTACAGTATTAATTTTTTTTTTTTTAATTTTTACACATTTGTGAACTGTCATCTTATGGCTTTTTGTTACATATCTGAATAAACCCTCATCTTCAACCTGTTTAATGCTGTAATTGTCTGATATAATTACAGTATTAAATCATTTTTATTTTTTTAAAAACATTTTTACACATTTGTGAACTGTCATCTTATGACCTTTTGATACACATCTGAATAAACCTCATCTCCAGTCTGTTTAATGCTGTAATTGTCTGATATAATTACAGTATTAAATAAAAAAAAACTTTTTTTAATTACATATTTGTACATTTGTCAACTGTCACGTTATGGCTTTTTGTTACACGTCTCAATAAAACCTCATCTCCAGTCTGGTTAATGTTGTAATTGTCTGATATAATTACAGTATTACATTATTATTATTTTTTTACATTTTTGCGCATTTGTGAATTGTCATCTTATGACTTTGTTACACATCTGAATAAAACCTCATCTCCAGTCTGTTTAATGTTCTAATTGTCTGATATAATTACAGTATTAAATTTAAAAAAAAACTTTTTTAAAATACATATTTGTACATTTGTCAACTGTCACGTTATGGCTTTTTGTTACACGTCTCAATAAAACCTCATCTCCAGTCTGTTTAATCTTGTAATTGTCTGATATAATTACAGTATTACATTATTATTATTATTATTTTTTTACATTTTTACGCATTTGTGAATTGTCATCTTATGACTTTTTGTTACACATCTGAATAAAACCTCATCTCCAGTCTGTTTAATGTTCTAATTGTCTGATATAATTACAGTATTAAATTTAAAAAAAAACTTTTTTAAAATACATATTTGTGCATTTGTCAACTGTCACTTTATGGCTTTTTGTTACACGTCTGAATAAAACCTCATCTCCAGTCTGTTTAATGTTGTAATTGTCTGATATAATTACAGTATTACATTATTATTATTATTATTATTTTACATTTTTATGCATTTGTGAATTGTCATCTTATGACTTTTTGTTACACATCTGAATAAAACCTCATCTCCAGTCTGTTTAATGTTCTAATTGTCTGATATAATTACAGTATTAAATTTAAAAAAAAACTTTTTTAAAATACATATTTTTGCATTTGTCAACTGTCACGTTATGGCTTTTTGTTACACGTCTGAATAAAACCTCATCTCCAGTCTGTTTAATGTTGTAATTGTCTGATATAATTACAGTATTACATTATTATTATTTTTTTACATTTTTACACATTTGTGAATTGTCATCTTATGACTTTTTGATACACATCTGAATAAAACCTCATCTCCAGCCTGTTTAATGTTGTACTTGTCCTAAGAAATTACAGTATTAATTTTTTTTTTTTTAATTTTTACACATTTGTGAACTGTCATCTTATGGCTTTTTGTTACATATCTGAATAAACCCTCATCTTCAACCTGTTTAATGCTGTAATTGTCTGATATAATTACAGTATTAAATCATTTTAATTTTTTTTAAAACATTTTTACACATTTGTGAACTGTCATCTTATGACCTTTTGTTACACATCTGAATAAACCTCATCTCCAGTCTGTTTAATGCTGTAATTGTCTGATATAATTACAGCATTAAATACTTTTTTTTACATTTTTACACATTTGTGAACTGTCATCTTATGACCTTTTAATACACATCTGAATAAACCTCATCTCCAGTCTGTTTAATGCTGTAATTGTCTGATATAATTACAGTATTAAATACTTTTTTTTTAACATTTTTACACATTTGTGAATTGTCATCTTATGACTTTTTGTTTCACATCTGAATAAAACCTCATCTCCAGTCTGTTTAATGGTGTAATTGTCTGATATAATTACAGTATTAAATAAAAAAAAACTTTTTTTAATTACATATTTGTACATTTGTCAACTGTCACTTTATGGCTTTTTGTTACACGTCTGAATAAAACCTCATCTCCAGTCTGTTTAATGTTCTAATTGTCTGATATAATTACAGTATTACATTATTATTATTTTTTTTACATTTTTACGCATTTGTGAACTGTCACTTTATGGCTTTTTGTTACACATCTGAACGAACCCTTATCTCCAGCCTGTAATCTGTTGTATAGCTGTAGACTGTAGCCCGAGAAACAAGCGGCTCTCAGTTTGATATCATTTTTCATCATTTTCCGATAGCACCTTCCACGCTTTATCAGCAGGTCCGCAGGATACAGTGCAGAAATATTTCACACTCCGCTATGGTAATCATTTCCACTGGTGATACTAAAGTGGTGATTTCAAATAAAATTTAATGGCTGGCAGTAGAGGTTTATATCCAGACGGATGATAATTGTTTAAAAAAGAAAATGCAGAAAAAAAAAGTGCACACAAAGTTTTTTTTTTTTTTTTAGAACCTGTTTTTAGTTACATACTCGATTTTTATGTTTTTCCACCTACACATTGCTTTCTGTTCTTGCACTGGATCCACACATTTCCACGCGATGTTTTCTTGTGTTTTTACATGCCTTCCATTCTCATTAATATAAAAATAACTATATATTTATAACGGATAATAAATTAATTAAATCAATAAAATAGTCCCATTTAAAAGCAATGGCTTACCTGTCTATACAGTATGTTCTGATGTTAATTAGAATGCATATGTGTGAATAAGCCCGTATTCGCATCAAGTTCATGCAGAGACGTGCTTTTTTTTTTTTTTTAGACGTTTAAATTAAATTTATAGATTATCCCACGCTACATTTACCTCTGGATCTATAAATTTGTTCTACATAGCACTGCACTATCTTCCTATTCATTTAGTTTGAATGAACTTGATTGATGGCTTACATTTTTGTAATAATTTATTTATCGATTTATTTATATTAAAATGAAATGTATTACATTTGTTGTTTCAATTTGTATTTATTTTACTTATTATTTTTATTTATTAATTCCTGTATTTTTTATTATTTGTATTATTACATTATTTATTGATCGAGTGATAGATTTTTTTTTATGTATTTTATTTTTGTTTGCGAAATTGGTCTCTGAAAACTGCAGAGAATCATTTGGGGGTGAAAGAGTTCTTAAACCGGATCTATCGGTAATTTGCATAAATAAATACTTGACAAGTCCACAATATGAGAAAAGCAATTGAAAATAAGTAAATAAAAAAACCTAAAAAAAGAAATGGTCCCATTCATTTTTAAAAAAGCTGCCGTTGAGCTGCAGCTGTGGCTGCGATGATGTCATCAGTCTGCTGCAGGCAGGAGGGAGCATTTCCTCAATCGAACTTCCCTCTGAGATCGGCATTGTAACTTTGTAGCAAGGCACAAGCTGAGAGGTGGCAACAAGGGCTGGTCTGTGTCAGACATTTGTGAAGTCAAACAGGCCTCAAGATGTAGGTTACAATGACATGCTGCAATTGCTAAGTCCCCCCCCCAATCGAACAATGCTAAGCCCCACCCCCCCATCGAACAATTCTAAGCCCCACCCCCCCAATCAAACTAATTATGACACTGCCAAGTATGTTACAGGAAGAACAGATATCCTGCGCCCGGCTTCAATGGAAATGAACAGTTTCTATAGATGTGAAATGTTTACATATTTATGAATCTTATCAGATCGGTTTCTTTTTTTTTGAAGACCGCCAACTTGTAACCTCGGGGGGAGGAGGGGGGAGGGGAGGGGCTCTCCTGCACCTTTAAATGCTCACTTTGTAGCGCAGTAGTTTTCTGTAGAAGGTTACAGTCTGATCACCCGAGAATTCGCCTTTATCTCTCCGAGTTTGTTTTGGTGACGCAGGATCAATAATTCACCCAGGTGTGGGGGGGGGAGGCGTAAATAATTCACTGCGGCTTCTAATGCAATCTGCTGTTTATACCGAGCCGCCATTTTATATCCCTCTGCTGACTATAGCGGGGAAACTCTGCGCAGAATCACACGCCACACACTGATCATATGTAGCCGGATAATATGTAGCCGAGGGTTCCCGCTCTGCTGGACTATTAACAACTGCATTATATAGAAATAATATCTATCCATCCATCCCTTCCTCCCGTCCTCTGTCAATCCATCCATCCATCCCTTCCTCCCGTCCTCTGTCCATCTATCTATCCATCCCTTCCTCCCGTCCTCTGTCCATCTATCCCTCTATCCATCCATCCCTTCCTCCTGTCCTCTGTCCATCCATCCATCCATCCATCCATCCCTTCCTCCCTCCCGCCCTCTGTCCATCTATCTATCCATCCCTTCCTCCCGTCCTCTGTCCATCTATCCCTCTATCCATCCATCCCTTCCTCCCGTCCTCTGTCCATCCATCCATCCCTTCCTCCCTCCCGTCCTCTTTCCATCTATCCATCCACCCCTTCCTCCCGTCCTCTGTCCATCTATCTATCTATCTATCTATCTATCTATTATCTATCTATCTATCTATCTATCTATCTATCTATTATCTATCTATCTATTATCTATCTATCTATTATCTATCTATCTATCTATCTATCTATCTATCTATCTATTATCTATCTATCTATCTATCTATCTATCTATCCATCCATCCATTCAACCCTTCCTCCCTCCCGTCCTCTGTCCATCTATCTATCCATCCAACCATCCATCCATCCCTTCCTACCATCCTCTGTCCATCTATCCATCCATCCCTTCCTCCCTCCCATCCTCTGTCCATCCATCTATCCATCCATCACTTCCTCCCTCCCGTCCTCTGTCCATCTATCTATTATCTATCTATCTATCTATTATCTATCTATCTATCTATCTATCTATCTATCCATTTCTATCCATCTATCCATTTATCCCTTCCTCTCTCCTGTCCTCTGTCCATCCATCTATCCATCCATCCCTCCCTCCCATCCTCTGTCCATCCATCTATCCATCCCTCCCTCCCTCCCATCCTCTGTCCATCTATCTATCCATCCCTTCCTCCCTCCCATTCTCTGTCCATCCATCTATCTATCTATCTATGTATTATCTATCTATCTATCTATCTATCTATTATCTATCTATCTATCTATCTATTATCTATCTATCTATGTATTATCTATCTATCTATCTATCTATCTATCTATCTATCTATCCAGGGCTTTTTTTCAGCGCAAACGCGGGGGAACGCAGTTCCGGCAGTTCCAGCACTGGGTGTATGCAATGGCAAGGGGTGCTGGGGTGTGCTGGAGGATCTATTGTTGCTGAATGCTGGGGATCTATTATTGTGTGGTGGTTTATTGTTGCTGAGGAGGTCTATTGTTGCTGGTGGGGGATCTATTGTTGATTATAGGGGTCTATCGTTGCTGGTGGGGGATATATTGTTGCTGGGGAGGTCTATTGTTGCTGGTGGGGGATTTTTGTTGGGGGAAGGTTCTATTGTTGCTGGCTGCTGGAAAGTCCATTGATGCTGGCTGCTGTTTGATCAGTTGCAGCTGCTGGTGGTCTATTTTGTTTTGGGGGTCCATTGTTGCTGGAGGAATCTATTGTTGCTGAGGGGGGTGTATTGCTGATGACTGCGGGGATCTGTTTTTCTGATTTTCTTGTTATTAACAAACTCCATACAAATTATTTAGCCCAACAAAATGATAATTGGCTCTGTATTCTCTAAAAGAAGCGGTACTGGGAGGTGGGTAGGGGGTGGAACGAAGGGACGGTGCTCGGAGGTGGGTAGGGGGTGGAACCATGTGACAATGCTCAGAGGTGGGTAAGAGGTGGAACCAAGTGATGGTGCTCGGAGGTGGGTAAGAGGTGGAACCAAGTGATGGTGCTTGAAGGTGGGTAGAGGGCAGAACCAAGTTACAGTGCTCAGTTGGGTTGAGGGTTGAACAAAGAGATGGTGCTCAGAGGTGGTTAGAGGGTGGAACCAAGAGACAGTGCTCAGAGTTGGTTAAGGGGTGGAACCAAGTGACGGTGCTCGGAGGTGGGTAAGAGGTGGAACCAAGTGACGATGCTCAGAGGTGGGTAGAGGGTGGAACCAAGTGACATTGCTCGGAGTTGGGTAAGAGGTGGAACCAAGTGACGGTGCTCGGAGGTGGGTAAGGGGTGGAACCAAGTGACGGTGCTCGGAGTTGGTTAAGAGGTGGAACCAAGTGACAGTGCTCAGAGTTTGGTAAAAGGTGGAACCAAGTGACGGTGCTCAGAGGTGGGTAAGGGGTGGAACCAAGTGACGGTGCTCGGAGGTGGGTAGGGGGTGGAACCAAGTGACAGTGCTCGGAGGTGGGTAAGGGGTGGAACCAAGTGACGGTGCTCGGAGGTGGGTAAGGGGTGGAACCAAGTGACGGTGCTTGGAGGTGGGTAGGGAGAAGGAGACAAGAAGTGATTCAAAAGGAAGGAGTTCCTGCACCTATTTTTTGAGAAAAAAAAGCCCTGTGCCTATCTATCTATTCTGTTTTTTATAACAGGGACGGTACTGGGGGGTGGGTAGGGGGTAGAATCAAGGGGCGTTGCCCTGTGATGGGTAGGGGGGTAGAGAAAAAGGGGTAACTTGGAAGGGGGAGCACCTGCACCTATTCTCTGAGAAAAAAAGCCCTGTGTGTATATACAGTCAGGTCCATAAATATTGGGACATCGACACAATTCTAACATTTTTGGCTCTATACACCACCACAATGGATTTGAAATGAAACAAACAAGATGTGCTTTAACTGCAGACTGTCAGCTTTAATTTGAGGGTATTTACATCCAAATCAGGTAAACGGTGTAGGAATTACAACAGTTTGCATATGTGCCTCCCACTTGTTAAGGGACCAAATGTAATGGGACAATTGGCTTCTCAGCTGTTCCATGGCCAGGTGTGTGTTATTCCCTCATTAGCCCAATTACAATGAGCAGATAAAAGGTCCAGAGTTCATTTCAAGTGTGCTATTTGCATTCAGAATCTGTTGCTGTCAACTCTCAACATGAGATCCAAAGAGCTGTCACTATCAATGAAGAAAGCCATTATTAGGCTGAAAAAACAAAACAAACCCATCAGAGAGATAGCAAAACCATTAGGCGTGGCCAAAACAACTGTTTGGAACATTCTTAAAAAGAAGGAACGCCCCGGTGAGCTCAGCAACACCAAAAGACCCTGAAGACCACGGAAAACAACTGTGGTGGATGAGCGAAGAATTCTTTCCCTGGTGAAGAAAACACCCTTCACAACAGTTGGCCAGATCAAGAACACTCTCCAGGAGGTAGGTGTATGTGTGTCAAAGTCACCAATCAAGAGAAGACTTCACCAGAGTGAATACAGAGGGTTCACCACAAGATGGAAACCATTGGTGAGCCTCAAAAACAGGAAGGCCGGATTAGAGTTTGCCAAACGACATGTAAAAAAGCCTTCACAGTTCTGGAACAACATCCTATGGACAGATGAGACCGACATCAACTTGTACCAGAGTGATGGGAAGAGAAGAGTATGGAGAAGGAAAGGAACTGCTCATGATCCTAAGCATACCACCTCATCAGTGAAGCATGGTGGTGGTAGTGTCATGGCGTGGGCATGTATGGCTGCCAATGGAACTGGTTCTCTTGTATTTATTGATGATGTGACTGCTGACAGAAGCAGCCGGATGAATTCTGAAGTGTTTCGGGAATATTATCTGCTCATATTCAGCCAAATGCTTCACAACTCATTGGACGCTTCACAGTGCAGATGGACAATGACCCAAAGCAGACTGCAAAAGCAACCAAAGCGTTTTTTAAGGGAAAGAAGTGGAATGTTCTGCAATGGCCAAGTCAATCACCTGACCTGAATCCGATTGAGCATTTCACTTGCTGAAGACAAAACTGAAGGGAAAATGCCCCAAGAACAAGCAGGAACTGAAGACAGTTGCAGTAGAGGCCTGGCAGAGCATCACCAGGGATGAAACCCAGCGTCTGCTGATGTCTATGCGTTCCACACTTCAGGCTGTAATTGACTGCAAAGGATTTGCAACCAAGTATTAAAAAGTGAAAGTTTGATTTATGATTATTATTCTGTCCCATTACTTTTGGTCCCTTAACAAGTGGGAGGCACATATGCAAACTGTTGTAATTCCTACACCGTTCACCTGATTTAAATGTAAATACCCTCAAATTAAAGCTGACAGTCTGCAGTTAAAGCACATCTTGTTCGTTTCATTTCAAATCCATTGTGGTGGTGAATAGAGCCAAAAATTTTAGAATTGTGTCGATGTCCCAATATTTATGGACCTGACTGTATATATATATAGAGAGAGAAAGAGAGAGAGATGGCATGAAGTATCCTAGAAATGTATTGATACTTATCGCCATCTACTGGCCAAATGCAGTACTTTCCATTTTAAATAAATGAAAAACATTCAACCAGCTCAGAATAGCCCAATAACGTGCGTTTTTGCCCCCATTCACACAGAACGAATGTACATGTGTTTCCACCGAAATTTTCTTTTTTTTTTTTTTGCTTTGAATATTTGTTTTTGGTCATTGGTACCATTTCTAGTTTTAAAAACAATGTCCCGCTTGTTAATTAGACTTCAGCTTTAGTTAAGCAACTCCAGTGTTTACTTGGCGAAAAAGATTTATACCTGCAAAAAAAATGAGAATTAAAGAAAAAAAAAAAAAAGCCATATGTTCCTGAATATAATATGAGAACTCCGATTTTATGCGTTCCAGGAAGTTTCATAAAGCACCAGAGAAGCAAAATAACAAACAAACATTTTGCTGGGAATTCACAGAGGAGGAAGTGGTCGCTGGATATGATTACTTTCCGAGCCCCGCGCTAAAGTGACAGGATTAGGAAAACAGCTGTTAACTTACAGTGTATGCAAAGAATGCGTTGTCTGTACGCACGCCGCGCGGCAAAGGGGAATGTAATTGTCTCAAAGAGCTTAATCATGTTTAAAGCAAAAAGTCTGCTTACCGAGCGGGTTTTCGAGCAGGTACCCTCGGCTGCCAGGAATAGCTGGAGCTACTTCATGGAAAAAGCAAAAGTAACGAGAGAACTTATTAAAGGGAATGTATCTGGGGTTTTGTAAATATTTATTATGGTCATAATTTAAAAAAAAAAATAAAAAATACAATGAAAAAATATTTTATGCTATTCAAGTAAATATGAGATATTGCATGCTAATATATTGTTGTCTTCCATTCAGCCAGCGGGTGGCACTGCAGTCTCTTTTTCACAGGTGTAGCATTGTGTTGCTCTCAGCTTTGCTGAAAGATGTACAGTGTGTTTAAAGGACTCGCTCCTTGATCTCAACCAGGGGCGGACTGACCATTTGGAAACTCAGGCACTGTCCGAGGGCCCGGGGTCAGTAAGTTGCCCCATGAGATGCCTCTGGTACCTTTTTCATAGACTTTTTTGAGTTTGGGCAAGGACACAGGGGCCCCATGATCCCCTATTGCCCAGGGGCCCCATAAGTTGTCAGTCCGCCCCTGATCTCAACTGTGATTTATCCTTAACCTCTTGGCGCCAGCTGAACGCAAATGTGTGGCCTCCCAGCGTCTGGGCCTAGATGCCGAGCGGCCACACATTTGCGTTCTATTACAAAAAAACATAAGTTCTGAGAGCACGTGCCCTGACACCAGCCGGCATCCGATCTGATCCTGTACGCCAAAAACAGACGGTTGGGGATCTGTTACCCATCCATCCGGCAGATAGTCTTCTGACACCGGCCGGCATCTGAAACGATACTGTACGCCAAAAACAGACGGTTGGGGATCCGTTCCCCATCCGTCCGGCAGATAGCCCTCTGACACCCACCGGCATCCAATCCTGTACACCAAAAACAGACAGTTGGAGATCCGTTCCCCATCCGTCCGGCAGATAGTCCTCTGACACCCGCCGGCATCCGATCCGATCCTGTATGCCAAAAACAGACGGTTGGGGATCCATTCCCCATCCGTCCAGCAGATAGTCCTCTGACACCCGCTGGCATCCGATCCCATCCTGTACGCCAAAAACAGACGGTTGGGGATCCGTTCCCCATCTGACCGGCAGATCAGATGGAAACAGACAGGCGGTCCATTTCCATTCGACCGTCCCATTGAAATCATCAGCAGCAGAGCGGGCAGAGACATGTCATCCGCCTGCTCAGTGGGGATCAATGGAGAGATAGGCAGATCACGCTGACGGAAACGCCCCGTCTAAAAAGGGCCTTAAAGGACATGTATACGTTTCGACTGCCAGAGTGTAATCTAGCACTGCTCCTTTACACTGGAGAACAGAGGCAAAGTTTCTACATTGGTGGTTCATGGGAGACCTTTTTGACCCCTTTGTCTGAGTTTATGGATTCATGTTTCCATGAAAAGTTACACTCGTGGACAGTGAAGTGCCTCCCGTTGAGGGATGGTGGGACTGGAACTATGACGGCACCTTCAGATGGGAAACCAACCCACCACTGCTTACTGCTCAAGGAACTCCTAGCGTGAGTCAATAAACAGTAAGTGGATTTAAACATTCTTGGGACAAACATAGATCTATATTCAGACAACTAAAGTATATAAAGGAAACAAATTGGGCAGAGTTTATGGACCACTTGGTCTTTTTTCGTCACTCTTCTTTGCGTCTCTTCATTTCTGGAGGAACTCAGGTTAAGAAAGACCACCAAGACGCTAAGAAGACTCAAAAATTTAAAAAAAAAGTTAGTGAGAGAGTTGGTGGCTCTTCTATCAGTTCTTTGGAATATCACTGAACATGTAACTGGTTTTACAGACGTAGTAAGGGCTTAAGAGTACCAAATTAGGAAGAGACCACAGGGCTTCCTCTGAGGGGGGGGGGGGGTGGTTGGTGGTGCTCTAGGAAAGCAAAGTGTGCTTGTCAGGGTCCTGTCCACGGCAGGAGTTCTGGAAGATCTGGCATTTCTGCCAGTACTCTGCATGGCCACAGAAGCACACATCAGCATCAGTTTGGTGCCAGTCGGCCTTTATAAGGTGGTTCATTACTTCCTCAAGTTGCTGGATGATCTCTAGCTCCCCGTGCCCTGTTCCTGTTTCCTGTGATTTTGACCTGTAATTTCCTGTTACCGATTCGCTTGCTCCTGGACCTGTCTACTCTGCTTTACCCCTGATCTGACCTCAGCCTGGCTTATGGATACTCTCTCTCTCGCTCCTGTGTGTATGACCTCGGCTATCCCATCTGACTACGTCTGCTCTGATTCCCACCTGGTACCTGACCTTGGCTTGAACCGTCATCCCAGTAAACATCTGAATCCCGGAAGGGCTTGCATACCACGCACAGGCGCCTCCTGTCTGCAGACCTATCTCCGTGCACCAGCTGTGCTTATGATTGGACCACCAACCAGCACTCCTACAGGCGACCTGTGCAACTTTGGGCCTGACTCCCGCTGTTCCACTCTCAGAGGGGGTTCAGAACTTAGCCGCAAGGGAAGCCCTCTCTCCATTGGCCTCCATCACCAGGTATGTGATAGTGCTGCTGGGAAGGGCCTCATGATCCTAATCCAATGCTTTCTCAAGGCAGACGTTGTCCCTGGTTGTCCCTGTGCTAACCAGGAACCTTTTCCTCAACTAAATACTTTCCCCAACAAGCGGCCTCCGTTCTCTGACCTATCACATGCTCCCAAAGGACACAGGCACCCTAAATTATAAGGTCCCATGCCAAGGTGGTTGCCAAAGGTCACCAGAAGTTGCAGCGTCCAATCAGACAGCAGACACCAACAGAGGCCACGATGGGACAATTCCTTTAATAGACTCAAGTCCATCTGTATAATGGCCCAGTACCACCTACTGGATGGAGGAAAACCTGCATCTGCCTACAACCAACTTGACTTTTCTCTCTCCCATATATCCACCCAGATATCTTATCTCCTAACTAGCAGCTTACAGAGAACGTTGTGATGCTTTGCTTCGCGTCCTCTGCAAAAATGATCCACCCTGTGTCAAGGTCCTACCTTTTCCCTGAGGTTATGTTACTCCATGTGCTGGCGTCCATCTTGGATTCTGCTGTGCATGGTGGGAATCCTTTTATGCCTTCAGGTCTCTGAGGTCCATCCCCCAGAGGGGCGTGGCTGGTGACATATAAGCCTGTGGCCCGCACATGCTCTTTGCACTTGTGTTTTGTGTCTTGGTGTTGCTATTACTCTGTTCTGACTCTCGTGACTCTCCTGGTATCTGATTCGGCTTGTGACTTGACTATTCTTTGTATTCTCCTTTGATCTGACCCTCTGTTGCTGAACCCGGCTCGTGACCTGTGATTCTCGTCTGCTGTCCTGTACTGTTTTGTCCTGTTGTTGTTGACCCCGGCCTGTCTGACTACTCTTTTGTCTCTTCCACCAGCTACACGCCATTGGCGGCGGCCATTACCGCAGCTGAGGTGTCTCGGGGGCCGCGACCTGGTTCCTGGCTGCGTCAAGTCCATCCCCACCATCAGGGGCCCTGGTGAAGGGCAGCCTGGGACTTAGACTCCGCGCCCTGAGGGACTTCGGTCTGTGGGTGGTGGTTGTCGTCAGCCAGTGCGTTACATTGTTAGGCCTGCCTGTCCGTTCCTCGGCTCCTGCCCTGACACCCTGTCACGTTCGGCGTGCAGTACCACCGTGGAAGGTGACCCATTCAAGCGAATGGGGACAAGCTACAATTTTGTGAGTTGCACGTGGTTGTGATGCAGCATTTACGGGGTTAAAACAGGAGGTGAGGATTCGTTATCTCGCCTACTCACCGCTTGTCAAACACCTTCGAAAATGCGATCCGAATACGGATGGTTTTTATGTTGCCGTACAACTAAATCTAGCCTTACAGTAAAGACTATAAAATGAGCATGGAGGTTACAGGAGAGAACCGAGATCAGGATAATTATCTAATTTGTGAAATATAGTGAGAAGCTCTGTGTTTGCATGCAGTCACGGAGACGCTGCCTAATTATATCCCAAATAATTGTAATTGATATAATTAATGTGCGGCGGTGTTAACATGGTGGAAGTGTGAGAATAAGTGAGAGATACCAGAAATTTATACTCCAAGAAGAAATTAGCAGTCTAAACCATAATTATTTCCTGTGCCTGCTGCTTTTTAGATTTATTCCTCGAAATGTTGCCAGCCCTTCTCAGGACAACATTATATACTGCTGACGTACAGCAGCCTGGAGGACGTACAGCAAGAACGAAGTCATGTGACCTTTCCTTAGTCACCACGTTGTCCAATTTGGCCCGTGGCGTGGTCAGCAGTATACTGCAATAGAAGAAAAAAAAGTTCATGAAGATGCGGGAGGCTTGGAGAAAATCAATGGTCTTGGAGGAAACAGTGTGCACCCCTGTCGGTAGTGAATGCTTTGTCTCAACTGCCTGCTGCCTCTTTTCATGGACATCTTGGTCTGTTAAAGAAAGTCGAAAAATAACAGACTAACTGGCAGGATCACCAGATGAAAATAAGCCTGAAAGAAAGAATTGGTAAGATGCAATATATTAAAAAAATCCATAAAACTTGTACCTGTCTAAAAAGAATATTGTTAATAAAAAAAGACCATTGAGTTGCTTGATGTATAAGTACCCCCTTCAATGCCCTTCTCCAGCACCGCCATCTTTCTTTGAAATCTGACGTATCCACAGACATGTTATGTAGTCCGGGTCTACAAAACCTGGCAGAGACTCCACAGCATGTCTATGCATGTGTCAGATCCCCTGTGCATGTGCAAATGCTGGTCTCTGGCAGTTCTCTAGCAAAGACTTGTGTAGATACGCAATAGCTTGCAAAGCTGTCCTGAAAGGTCTAAACCGCCTATCCCAGGAGGCACATTACAAGATCTTGTACATGTGCCCCCTTACATCAAGTGTTTCCATTAGAGTGCCCCCTGTCATCAATTGTACACATCTGAGTCCCCCTTTACATCAAAGTGCCTCTTTACATCAAATGTCCCCCATCAGAGTCCTCCTTAAATTAACAGTCCTTATCAGAGTCCCCCTTAAATTAATTACCCCCATTAAAGTGCCCCCTTACATCAATTGCATTCGTCAGAGCCCCCTTACATCAAATGTCTCCATCCAAGTTCCCCTTACACAAATGTCTGCATCAGAGTGCCCCTCTTTTATAAGTTGTCCCCATCCGAGTACCCCTTTACATCAGTTGTCCTCATCATAGTACCCCGTTACACCAATTACCCCCAATTAAAGTGCCCCCTTACATCAATTGTGTCCGTCAGAACCCCCTTACATCAAATCTCCCCATCAGAGTCCCCCTTAAATCAACTGTCCCTATCTGAGTCCGCCGTAAATCAATCACCCCCCCCCCCCCGGTAAAGTGCCCCCTTACATCAATTACCTCTGTCAGAGCCCCCTTACATCAACTGCCCCTATCAGAGTCCCCTTACATCAATTACCCCCATTAACGTACCCCCTTACATCAATTGCATCTGTCAGAACCCCCTTACATCAAATGTCCCCATCAGAGTCCCTCTTACATCAAATGTCCCCATCAGAATTCCCTCTTACATCAAAGTTCCCTATCAGAGTGCCCTCTTACATTATTTGCTCCCATCAGACTGCCCCCTTATATAAATTTGTCTTGTCAGAGCCCCCTTACATCAAGTGTCCCTATCACAGTCCCCCTTACATCAATTACCCCTATTAAGGTGCCCTCTTACATCAATTGCCTCCGTCAGAACCCCCTTACATCAAATGTACCCATCAGAGTCCCTCTTACAGCAAATGTCCCCATCAGAGAACTCCTTTACATCAGTTGTCCCCATGAGAGTGCCCCCTTACATCTATTGCCATCATCAAAGCCCCCCCTTACATCACATATTCCCATCAGAGTGCCCCCTTTCATCACATTTGCCCATCAAAGTGTCTCCTTGCATCAAATGTGTTGAGGGTATGAAAGTGAGTAGTATGTACAAGAGAGGAGTGTGGAGAGTATGACAGTGGGCAGTATGTACAGGAGAGGAGTGTGGAGGGTATGACGGTGGGCAGTATGTACAGGAGAGGAGTGTGGAGGGTATGACAGGGGGTAGTATGTACAGGAGAGGAGTGTGGAGGGTATGACATTGGGCAGTATGTATAGGAGAGGAGTGTGGAGGGTATGACAGTGGGCAGTATGTAAAGAAGAGGAGTATGGAGGGTACGACAGCGGGCAATAAGTACAGGAGAGGAGTGTGGAGGATATGACAGTGGGCATTATGTACAGGAGAGGAGTGTGGAGGATATGACATTGGGCAGTATGGACAGGAGAGGAATGTGGAGGGTATGACAGCGGGCAATAAGTACAGGAGAGGAGTGTGGAGGGTATGACAGTGGGCAGTATGTACAGGAGAGGAGTGTGGAGGGTATGACAGTGGGCAGTATGTACAGGAGAGGAGTGTGGAGGGTATGACAGTGGGCAGTATGTACAGGAGAGGAGTGTGGAGGGTATGACAGTGGGCAGTAAGTACAGGAGAGGAGTGTGGAGGGTATGACATTGGGCAGTATGGACAGGAGAGGAATGTGGAGGATATGACAGCGGGCAATAAGTACAGGAGAGGAGTGTGGAGGGTATGACAGTGGGCAATATGTACAGCAGAGGAGTGTGGAGGGGATGACATTGGGCAGTATGGACAGGAGAGGAATGTGGAGGGTATGACAGTGGGCAATATGTACAGCAGAGGAGTGTGGAGGGGATGACATTGGGCACTATGTACAGGAGAGGAGTGCGGAGGGGATGACATTGGGCAGTATGGACAGGAGAGGAATGTGGAGGGTAGGACAGCGGGCAATAAGTACAGGAGAGAAGTGTGGATGGTATGACATTGGGCAGTATGTACAGGAGAGGAGTGTGGAGGGTATGACAGTGGGCAATATGTACAGCAGAGGAGTGTGGAGGGGATGACATTGGGCAGTATGGACAGGAGAGGAATGTGGAGGGTATGACAGCGGGCAATAAGTACAGGAGAGAAGTGTGGATGGTATGACATTGGGCAGTATGTACAGGGAGAGGAGTATGGAGGGTATGACAGTGGGCAGTATGGACAGGAGAGGAATGTGGAGGGTATGACAGTGGGCACTATGTACAGGAGAGGAGTGCGGAGGGGATGACATTGGGCAGTATGGACAGGAGAGGAATGTGGAGGGTAGGACAGCGGGCAATAAGTACAGGAGAGAAGTGTGGATGGTATGACATTGGGCAGTATGTACAGGGAGAGGAGTGTGGATGGTATGACAGTGGGCAGTATGTACAGGAGAGGAGTATGGAGGGTATGACAGTGGGCAGTATGTACAGGAGAGGAGTGTGGAGGGTATGACAGTGGGCAGTAAGTACAGGAGAGGAGTGTGGAGGGTATGACAGAGGGAAGTATGTACAGGAGAGGAGTGTGGAGGGTATGACAGTGGGCAATATGTACAGCAGAGGAGTGTGGAGGGGATGACATTGGGCAGTATGGACAGGAGAGGAATGTGGAGGGTATGACAGCGGGCAATAAGTACAGGAGAGAAGTGTGGATGGTATGACATTGGGCAGTATGTACAGGGAGAGGAGTATGGAGGGTATGACAGTGGGCAGTATGTACAGGGAGAGGAGTGTGGAGGGTATGACAGTGGGCAGTATGTACAGGGAGAGGAGTGTGGAGGGTATGACAGTGGGCAGTATGTACAGGAGAGGAGTGTGGAAGGTATGACAGTGGGCAGTATGTACAGGAGAGGAGTGTGGAGGGTATGACAGTGGGCAGTATGTACAGGAGAGGAGTGTGGAGGGTATGACAGCGGGCAGTATGTACAGGAAAGGAGTGTGGACGGTATGACAGTGGGCAGTATGTGCAGGAGAGGAGTGTGGAGGGTATGACAGTGGGCAGTATGTAAAGGAGAAGAGTGTGGAGGGTATGACAGTGGGCAGTATGTACAGGAGAGGAGTGTGGAGGGTATGACAGCGGGCAGTATGTACAGGAAAGGAGTGTGGACGGTATGACAGTGGGCAGTATGTGCAGGAGAGGAGTGTGGAGGGTATGACAGTGGGCAGTATGTAAAGGAGAAGAGTGTGGAGGGTATGACAGTGGGCAGTATGTATAGGAGAGGAGTGTGGAGGGTATGACAGTGGGCAGTATGTACAGGAAAGGAGTCTGGACGGTATGACATTGGGCAGTATGTGCAGGAGAAGAGTGTGGAGGGTATGACAGTGGGCAGTATGTACAGGAGAGGAGTGTGGAGGGTATGACAGTGGGCAGTATGTACAGGAAAGGAGTGTGGACGGTATGACATTGGGCAGTATGTAAAGGAGAAGAGTGTGGAGGGTATCACAGCATTGTAGAGAGCGGGAGGAATGGCAGGGTGAACTACTCTTCCATATGTACTGGTCTGCCACCGCTGATGTTGAGGTCACAGCAGGGAAGAGGGTGGGAGGAATGGCAGGGTGGACTCCTCTTCTGTATGTACTCGCTTGCCGCCGCTGCCACTGCTGAACTCTCAACAGGGAGGAGGGTGGGAGATACTGCAGGCCTACAGCGGGAGCTACAGCTGCCCAACCTTTCATGTTTATAAGTGGGCACACACTTTTTAACAAGAAGATTTGGGCAGCTCCCACCCTCAGTGCAGACCTTTCATGCCTCCCACCCTCTTCCCTGCTGTGAGTTTAGCGGCGGTGGCAGCAAGTGAGTACATTCAGAAGAGGAGTCCACCCTGCCATTTCTCCTACCCTCTGCAATGCTGAGTTAAGGTATTACTGTGAAGTGGGAAGATTATGGAGGGGGGGGGGCTGTGATGTCACAGGGGAGCTGTGATATGGGGGGGTTGTGAAGTGAGAGGGGGGAGGTGTGAATTGGGGGGCTGCAAGAGGGGGGAGCTGTGAAATGGGGAGCTGTGAGATAGGGAAGCTGTGATGTGGGGGGGACTGTGATATGGGGGGCTGTGATGTGAGGGGGGGAGCTGTGAGATGGGTGGGCTGTGATGTGAGAAGGGGGCTATGATATGGCGTGTTGTGATGTGATAAGGGGAGCTGTGATATGGAGGGCTGTGATGTGAGAAGGGGAGCTGTGATATGGGGTTCTGAGATGTGAGAGGGGGGAGCATTGATATGGAGGGCTGTGATGTGAGAGGGGGGAGCTGTGATATGGGGGGCTGTGATGTGAGGTGGGCTGTGATATGGAAGATTGTGATGTGAGAGGAGGAGCTGTGCGATGGGTTGGCTGTGATGTGAGAGGGGGGAGCTGTGATATTGAGGAGCAGGGATTGGAAAGGAGGAGCTGTGAGATGGGGGGCTGTGATGTGAGGGGAGTACTGTGATATGGGGTGCTGTGATATGAGAGGGGGCACTATGATATGGGGTGCTGTGATGTGAGGGAGGGATCTATGATATGGGGGGCTGTGATGAGAGAGGAGAAGCAGTGAGATGGGTGGGTTGTGATGTGGGGGGAGCTGTGATATTGGGGGCTGTGATGTGAGAGGTAGGAGCTGTGATATGGGGGGCTGTGATGTGAGAGGGAGGAACTCGAAATGGGGAGCTGTGATGTGAAAGGGGGGAGCTCTGATATGGGGGGCTGTGATGTGATATGGGGGGCTGTGATATGAGAGGAGGCTGTGATATGGGGAGGCTGTGATGTGAGAGGGGGCTGTGATGTGAGAGGAGGGAGCTGTGATATGGGGGGCTGTGATGTGAGCGGGGGCTGTGATATGGGGGGCTGTGATGTGAGGGAGCGATCTATGATATGGGGGGCTGTGATGAGAGAGGAGAAGCAGTGAGATGGGTGGGTTGTGATGTGGGGGGAGCTGTGATATGGGTGGCTGTGATGTGAGAGGGGGGAGCTGTGATATTGGGGGCTGTGATGTGAGAGGTAGGAGCTGTGATATGGGGGGCTGTGATGTGAGAGGAAGGAACTGGAAATGGGGAGCTGTGATGTGAAAGGGGGGAGCTCTGATATGGGGGGCTGTGATGTGATATGGGGGGCTGTGATATGAGAGGAGGCTGTGACATGGGGAGGCTGTGATGTGAGAGGGGGCTGTGATGTGAGAGGAGGGAGCTGTGATATGGGGGGCTGTGATGTGAGAGGGGGCTGTGATATGGGGGGCTGTGATGTGAGAGTGGGGGCTGTGATGTGAAAGGGGGGAGCTGTGATATAAAGGGTCTGTGATGTGAGGAGGGTCTGTGATTTGCAAGGGGGGCTGTGATGTGAGGGGGGGGTTGTGATGTGGGGGGGTTGTGGCTACAAGGGGGACTGTGATGTAGAGAGAGACTGTGATGTGAGGGGGCTCTGTGATTTGCAAGGGGGGCTGTGATGTTGGGGGCTCTGATGTGAAAGGGGTTTGTGATGTAAGGGGGGCTGTGACGTGAAGGACCCGAAAATGAGATTTTGACCTCTGCAGAAAGAAAATGTTACCAACCGAACCTCCATGAATTTTGTATTTCAGTCCCCCTGGTATAGAAGGTGTGACAGGGGGAGGTATGTATAGGAGAAGCGTATGGGAGGTATGACAGCGGCCAATATAGAGACCTCTTACTCCACAAAATGAACGTCTCCATCACAATCCTTGTTTTTCATCATTAGAATCGTTTTGGTTTTTTTTGTATTTTAACGAAATAAACCGCTACCAGAGAACAACATTTTTTGTTTTAATTGCCGACAAGTGACATTATTTTGCAGGAACTCGGTCCTCTGCTTCAGGGACTATTTTCGGCTGCACTCTATGAATAGATGACATTAAACGCGGAGCCTTCAGATAATGACATTAGATCTGAACTAGTTGTGCAGTTTTTAGCGGCTTTTCACAAGAACATTGTAGGCGAGCTCCATCCCCTGAACCTTCTCTCTGTTTTCCTTTTTTCTTTGTGATGCCTCTTAAGCATTTTGATAAAGAGTCCCCATTATCCAGAACAAATAGTTACCTCTGCGTGGCACTGTGTTATGTCTGTCAAATACATTAAACCCGCTGCCAAAACAGCACAAAATGGGAGAGATTTGTATTGCTGGCCCCGCGCTCTGTTTTTGGAGTAAAGTGCATCCGTTTCTGAGAGAAAACATAAAGGAAGGCATTAATCAGGGGAGAGATTGATCTATTACAATACGCCTTGTATAATGATACCTTCCATGCCGTAATGGATGTTTATTACTCGCCCTTTTAGGTGATGCATTCCAGTCCTGTGCTGTGAGGGCCATCGCTACCGGAGGTCTCACTAATGTCTTCTGGACCAGGCCGGCTTCATATCAACACGATGCTGGAAAACGTACATATTACAGTGCGCTAGAAGAACGCTAGGTATGGATATTATCACATAGTTACATGAGTCCAGATGGGTGTAGAACGATGGTCTCCAAACTGCACCCCACAGGTCGGATGCAGCCCTCTGCTTGCTTTTATCTGGCTCTTGGGGCCTTCCAATGACACCAAGGATGGGGGACTATTCCTCACACTGACACCAACAATGGGCTGCTATTCCTCCCACTGACACGAACGATGGGGCACTTTTCCTCCCACTGATACCAAGCATTGGGCACTATTCCTCCCACTGATACCATCGCTGGGCACTATTCCTTCCACTGATACAAATGATGGCCACTATTCCTCCCACTTACACCAATCATGAGCCACTATTCTTCCTACTAACACCAACAAGGGCACTATTCCTCCCATTGAAACCAACGATGGGCACTATTCCTCCCACTGACACCATCGCTGGGCACTATTCCTCTCACTGACACCAAGGATGGGCACTATTCTTTCCACTGATACAAATGATGGGGCACTATTTCACCCACTGACACCAACAATGGGGTGCTATTCCACCCACTGACACCAACAATGGGGTGCTGTTCCACCCACTGACACCAACAATGGGGTGCTATTCCTCCCACTGATACCAATGATGGGGCACTATTCCTCCCATTGCTACCAATGATGGGGCACTATTCCTCCCACTGACACCAACGATGGAGCACTATTCCTCCCACTGATACCATTGATGGACACTATTCCTCCCACTGATACCATTGATGGGCACTATTACTCCCACTGACACCAACAGGGTGCTATTCCTTCCACTGACACGAATGATGGGGCACTATTCCTGCCACTAATACCAATGATGGGGCACTATACCTTCCAATGACACCAAAGATGGGGCACTATTCCTCCCACTGACACCAAGGATGGGGCACTATTCCTCCCACTGACACCAAGGATGGAGCACTATTCCTCCCACTGACACCAATAATGGGACAGTATTCCTCCCACTGATACCAACAATGGGGTGCTATTCCTCCCACTTACACGAACGATGGGGCACTATTCCTCCAACTGATACCAATGATGGTGCAGTATTTCTCCAAATGACACCAAGGATGGGGCCTTATTCCTCCCACTTACATCAATAATGGTGCACTATTCCTCCCACTGACACCAATGATGGGCACTATTCCTCCCACTTATACCAATGACGGGGCACTATTCCTCCCACTGACACCAATGATGGGGCACTATTCCTCCCACTGACACCAATGATGGGGCACTATTCCTCCCACTTATACCAATGATGGGGCACTATTCCTCCCACTGACACCAATGATGGGGCACTATTCCTCCCACTTATACCAATGATGGGGCACTATTCCTCCCACTGACACCAATGATGGGGCACTATTCCTCCCACTTATACCAATGACGGGGCACTATTCCTCCCACTGACACCAATGATGGGGCACTATTCCTCCCACTGACACCAATGATGGGGCACTATTCCTCCCACTTATACCAATGATGGGGCACTATTCCTCCCACTTATACCAATGATGGGGCACTATTCCTCCCACTGACACCAATGATGGGGCACTATTCCTCCCACTGACACCAATGATGGGGCACTATTCCTCCCACTGACACCAATGATGGGGCACTATTCCTCCCACTTATACCAATGATGGGGCACTATTCCTCCCACTGACACCAATGATGGGGCACTATTCCTCCCACTTATACCAATGATGGGGCACTATTCCTCCCACTGACACCAATGATGGGGCACTATTCCTCCCACTGATACCAATGATGGGGCACTATTCCTCCCACTAATACCAATGATGAGGCACTATTTCTCCCACTGATACTAACGATGAGGCACTATTCCTCCCACTGACACCAGTTGGCTATTCTACATTCAGCTGACTCCTGGTGGCCATCTTATGTCAGCAGAGTCTTTTTAAGTCCTTGCTCCAAGGTTTTGGTGTGCATTTGTGAAGTGAATGTTGTAGGGAAAGAGCACCCGTCTGGTAGGGAAAGAGACTAGCGGCAGGGAGAGGTTGCTGGGCGCTTTGGGATAGGTTAGGGATACCCCATCTGAAGCCTCTACATTGGGACCGGACCAGTCAGGGCACATTCTGCCCTCTGAGACAGACGCTATGACGAACCACCTGGCACCCTAACTGGGTGCCTCCGCCAAGCAGTGCCTCCTGCCTTCCAAACCGTTCCAGCAGACCGATAGCTAATACCAGCCCTTTACCCCAAGCATCATACACAGACAAGATGTTGGGGTAAAACCAAAGGAATAACTGTTTATTAAAACCCAGACACATACTTTATACCCCCAGGACAGTGGTGGGCAACCTTTTTTTTCAACTGAGCCAAATCTCGCCAAAACCACGATTGAAATTTATTTTGAGAGCCACATTTTTAAAACTGAAAATACATCTCCCATATAGTAATTCATCCCCCATAGTAATTCATCCCCCATAGAGTAATTCATCCCCCATAGAGTAATTCATCCCCCATATAGCAATTCATCCCCCATAGAGTAATTCATCCCCCATATAGCAATTCATCCCCCATATAGCAATTCATCCCCCATATAGCAATTCATCCCCCATATAGTAATTCATCCCCCATAGTAATTCATCCCCCCTATAGTAATTCATCCCCATATAGTAATTCATCCCCATATAGTAATTCATCCCCCATATAGTAATTCATCCCCCATATAGTAATTCATCCCCCATATAGTAATTCATCCCCCATATAGTAATTCATCCCCCATATAGTAATTCATCCCCCATATAGTAATTCATCCCCCATAGTAATTCATCCCCCATATAGTAATTCATCCCCCATATAGTAATTCATCCCCCATATATTAATTCATCCCCCATATAGTAATTCATCCCCCATATAGTAATTCATCCCCCATATAGTAATTCATCCCCCATAGTAATTCATCCCCCATAGTAATTCATCCCCCATAGTAATTCATCCCCCATAGTAATTCATCCCCCATAGTAATTCATCCCCCATAGTAATTCATCCCCCATAGTAATTCATCCCCCATAGTAATTCATCCCCCCTATAGTAATTCATCTCCCATATAGTAATTCATCTCCCATATAGTAATTCATCCCCCATATAGTAATTCATCCCCCATATAGTAAGTCCCCCATATAGTAAGTCCCCCCCCATATAGTAAGTCCCCCATATAGTAATTCATCCCCCATATAGTAATTCGTCCCCCATATAGTAAGTCCCCCATATAGTAAGTCCCCCCCCATATAGTAAGTCCCCCCCATATAGTAAGTCCCCCATATAGTAATTCATCCCCCATATAGTAAGTCCCCCCCCATATAGTAAGTCCCCCCATATAGTAAGTCCCCCCATATAGTAATTCATCCCCCATATAGTAAGTCCCCCCTGTGTCAATTCACTTACCTTTGCTCCGTGCGTTCCTCTCGCCGTGCTTCCCGCGCCGTTCTGGTCTTCAGGGCGGACTGTGAGAGGAGAGGAGTTCGTCACGCTGTCCCGCCTACATCCTGGCTGCCCCGCCTACATCCTGACAGCTGCAGAGTCCTGACTTTTGGGGCGGCCGCCCGAGAGGAGGGAGGGGAGCGGGCGGCCGTCCGAGAGGAGGGAGGGGAGGGGAGGGGAGGTGAGGGGGCGGCCGCCCTGCACACGCCCGTCCGAGAGGAGGGAGAAGAGGGAGAGAAGGGAGAGGAGGGAGAGGAGGGAGAGCGGGCGCCCGGCACACAGAAGAGCCGCATTTAAGCTTGTAAAGAGCCGCATGTGGCTCGCGAGCCGCGGCTTGCCGACCACTGCCCCAGGAGGACATTCCCCTCTTGTGGATATTAGCATACAGTAGATAAGATAAGACATACAACCATAAAAACATGACAATGCAACCTCTAATTAACAGCTAGGCACCTAGACAAGTCTTTTCAATATGGCTAATAGTCACAGGAATTCCCCACTCTGCCTCCCTTGTCTATGTGCTGGAAAACATGTCCACATTAGGTCTTGATTAGCCAGGGCGTGTGCACCAGGATGCCCAGAAACAGTTCCACGGCCCCGGATACATAAAGTTCATTACATCACTCGTTTTTAAATGTCCCACCCCAGATCCAGCTCGGATCTAGGTTACCAAGTGGCACATCTTTGGCAGAAATAATATAAAAGTTAATAATATAAAGTTGATAGTATCCATGGCAAAATGGAAAAATGCTGCACATTGCGGCTCTCAAGGACCAGATGGGGCAAGATAGGAAATATGCCCAAGAGGAGTTCCATATCCCTGGCTGGTGATGATTTGTCCGACACAATGTTCCCACAGACGCACCACTGTTCTGGGGACTTCCTGGCCGCTTAATCCCAGTAGATACTTCCAGCCAGTCAAAAGGCTTCAGGGCCCGGTTCTCCTCCATGTTCTGAGAAGCGGATGTCACACCCTCTGGTATATATAGTTGGTCAGAGTAGTTAGAGGCTTGCTAGAAGCCTGGGTTTAGTCACAGGGTTTACTTCAGGTTAAGCTGGAGGGCTCTACAAGTCAGTCCTCTGGTACCTCCCCCTTCTCTAGAAACTTGGGGAAGCTTCTAGAAGTCAGTAGGCAGAGGTGAGGAGGGGCTGTTCTTCATATTTATTGCAGGCTGACCCATCCCAAGCAGGTGACCTGGCAATGTGGCAGATCAGCCCATAAATATGGCAAAGTCTGGCCAGCAAAAGTCGGGTGGAACATGGAGTGCTGAGAGGTGCTGCTGTATAGCCTGGGAGGGGGCCCCAGGGAAGAGGGTTCTTGCCTCCAGGCTGGAGGCTGGAAGCTGGAGGAGGAAAACTGAAAGAGGTAGCCCTGCAGTCCACCAGGGAAGGACAGCCTGCAAAGCTTGGAGAGGTACCAGCCCAGTTACAGAGGCCTGAAAACAGTTCTATCCACAGCTGCAGGAAAAGGACAGTGTGAGTATCTCTACACTCCCAGGGCCTCCAAGGGAGAAGTCTGCGAGATGCAAATTCTTGACAAGTTTTCAGGGGACTTACCCAATCCCTTGTCCTGGGATCAAATACCGTAGCCAGATGGGCTGGTATGTTCACTGAGGGGACTTTGAGCTTCTGTAAGTTGGGACTTTGTTAAAATCTATTTGAGGGGACTCAGAGCTCCTGCAAGTTGCTTACTTTGGTAAAGACTGTCATGGTTCCCGCTGGAACATGGTTATTCATCAGCCAATTTTGTAGGATTTTCTAGAGAAGGAATTTGTCCTTAATTTGTTATTCTGCAAACAAGTTGGGCATCCATAACCCCTTTAGCCTATCCAGGATAAATTCCCTAATAAAACTAAAAAACCAAGCTAATGAACTGTTTCTTGTTTCTTGATGCAAGTTGATAATGCATGTTGACTGGATGTGCAAGAAGTAAAGGGGGACCCAAAACCAGTGGATTTCAATGGGGTAGTGCTATACAGACAAAATCCCCAGTCTCCTCCATGGGCCATAATCAGTGGGTAGAAGGCTAACCCATAGTTCCCTCCAATATCCCCTGTCCCAGTTGGGTCACAGACACTGTTGGTGCATCTAAGCTGCACAAAACTGAGTGTTTCCCAGTGTGATGTTCTTTCTCTGGGCTGTTTGTAAGCAGACATTCTCTTTAATGCAAGTTTGGACTACCTGCAACCAGTCTCTGCGTCATTACTGCTGACGCACCACTCTGGACCCACCCACACCCGTGCGCATAACACAGGAGAACAATATCAAAGGTGGGAGCCTATCCAAGAGACAAGCATTAAAGTAGCAGTTGAAGTCTCCCAGGATCTATACAGGGACCTCAGGTTTATCAACCAGGTATGACAGCGCTTTCGGTAATACATCTGTAGAGCAAGGTGGTGGAATATATACACATGCTCTAAGACATATGTAACAGTATACTATCTACTATATATACAATCATAGCGTCCATCAGCATCCAGCAGGCAGAATCAACTGGAAATCAAAGTGGTGGACCAGCATGCTCACTCCATGGGAGTAAGATATGAGGGTGGAGTGGTACGCACAACCAACCCAGGAGTACTGGAGACAGCACTGGGTATCACTTGTGAGATGAGTTTCCTGGAGCCAGAATATGGTGGAACTTTCAAAATATTCAATCACATAAAATATATGTGCAATGATATCACTTTAGGTGCAGCACTTGAAATTGTTACATACAATTTAAACTCAAAAAATCCTTAGAGACAAACCCAAAAGTCTCAAAGTCCACTGTGAGGGCTTATAAACGAAAATAAGTCTAAAATAAATTAGTGACCACAGTGTCAACAGGATATAAATCTTTCCACACCATGTGACTTATAATGTCAAGGCAATCTTTCCCCATCACTGCATAAAAGTGCGCTCTTTACCGGATGGTTAGACCCCTTGTTATATGGAGGTCAGATGGGCTTAACCCACTTTCCTGGGTATCGGAATGGCCGAAATCAAACAGACTGCACACAAGGTACTCCTCTTAGATCATCTAATATGCTCAGTAGGCTCAGGGCAGGGGCAGACTGACAACTCATGGGGCCCCCGGGCAATAGGGGCTCATGGGGCCACTGTGTCCTCGCCCACACTCAAACCACACCCAAAAAAGCTTATGAAAGATACCAGGGGCATCTCATGGGGCCCCTTGCTGACCCTGGGCCCTCGGGCAGTGCCCTCAGGCCACCCTCATGAAGTCTGTTTCTGATTGTCCTCTAGTGGGCCGTGTGCTCACTGCCCAACATCATAGAGCTTAATTGGCATTTGCCATTCAACACCGGAATTGGCAGGACTGGTGCCCTAAGCTTTTCACAGATGAGAGAAGCCGCGGAGAACGCTCTGCTGTCTGTAACATTGTTCAGCATGACAGTTTTGGTGGTGGGGTCTGGGGAGGCATATCCATGGAGGGACGCACAGACCTCTACAGGCTAGACAATGGCACCCTGACTGCCATTAGGTATCAGTATGAAATCCTTGGACCCATTGTCATACCCTACGCTGGTGTAGTGGGTCCTGGGTTCCTCCTGGTGCAGTGGGTCCTGGGTTCCTCCTGGTGCAGTGGGTCCTGGGTTCCTCCTGGTGCAGTGGGTCCTGGGTTCCACTTGGTGCACGACAATGCCCGGTGGTGGTGAGAGTATGCAGGCAGTTCCTGGAGGATGAAGGAATTGATACCATTGAATGGCCCTCACGCTCACCTGACCTAAATCCAATAGAACACCTCTGGGATGTCATGGTTCGGTCCATCTGATGCCGCCAGGTTGCACCTCAGACTGTCCAGCAGCTCAATGATGCCCTGGTCCAGATCTGGGAGGAAATCCCTCAGGACATCCGTGGTCTCATTAGGAGCCTCCCCTGACATTGTCAGACATGCATACAAGCACGTGGGGGCCATACAAACTACTGAGGACCATTCTGAGTTGCTGCAATTACTTTTCAGCCAAATGGACTCGCCTGCTGCATCATTTTTCACTTTGATTTTCAGGGTGTCCTTGAATTCAGTCCTCTGTAGGTCGATCATTTTCATTTCTATCAAACGATGGGGCATTCTAACGGTCCTCACACATTACCCCGTCCATGTCAGTATAGAGATCCAGCAGGAGATTTGCCCCATTGAGATCTAATGGGTTTTCAAAGTGTTCCTTACATTTTTTTTTGAGCAGTGTATATACAGACATATAGAGTGGGGGGGGGGGGGGGGGAGGCATTGCAAAACCTAAATACACCACTGAATAGACTATTATTTAGAAGAAACAAATCTCACATAGTGAAATATTGCACAAACAGCTTGAGTTTATTCACTCCTAGATATACTCACAGACAGGGGCGGACTGACCATTTGGAAACTCGGGCACTGCCCGAGGGCCCGGGGTCAGTAGGGGGCCCCATGAGATGCCCCTGGTACCTTTTTCATAGGCTTTTTTGAGTTTGGGCAAGGACACAGGGGCCCCATGATTCCATATAGCCCGGGGGCCCCATGAGTTGTCAGTCCCTGCTCACAGAAGCAGCAGCTTTTAATATGCAAATGGTATGTGTGGTGCGTGATGACGTCAGACAACATGCTCCACCCTATGCGTTTCGTTAGAAATAACATCCTCAGGGAAACCAAGAAGCACCATTTATTGGGGTATACATTGACCCCCGGTTCACATCTATTCGGGTGGTGCCGCTGTGCACCACCTGCACAGAGAAATGCAGACCCGCGGGTGGGTGCCGTTAGTTCTAATGGCACGCCGCCCACACTGGGAAACGCAACCGTACTGGGAACCTTGGATGCGTTTTCCAAAGTAGCGCAGGGACTTCTTTCCCTGCGCGTCACGGGCACGGGAGTCCTTTCAAATGAATGGGCTCTCGTGCCCGTGCAAAATGTGGCCCGCACGGCCACAGAGATGTGCACCTAGGTGTAACGGAACCGGACCCCGACTGCACTAGGGTATTTCCGTTAGACTCCCGCTTCCCTGTCTGAACACAGATCCACGGACACCACTCTTGAATGAAACCAGGAAATAGACTGCTTTATTTTAACACAGACACAAGATATATACATTCAAGGGAACAACCCACCTCCCTGCATATGGATACAGGGCAGGGCAAACCAAATCTAGCAACTAGAGACATCAGCAGACACCCCTGTCAAGGTCCTACCTTTTCCCTGTGGTTATGTTACTTCATGTGCTGGTGTCCATCTTGGATTCTGCTGTGCATGATGGGAGCCCTTTTATGCCTTCAGGTTTCTGTGGTCCATCCTCCAGAGGGGTGTGGCTGATGACATATAAGCCTGTGGCCCGCACATGCTCTTTGCACTTGTGTCTTTGTGTTGCTGTTACTCTGTTCTGACTCTCGTGACTCTCCTGGTATCTGATTCGGCTTGTCTTGACTATTCTTTGTATTCTCCTTTGATCTGACCCTCTGTTGCTGAACCCGGCTCGTGACCTGTGATTCTCGTCTGCTGTCCTGTACTGTTCTGTCCTGTTGTTGTTGACCCCGGCTTGTCTGACTACTCTTTTGTCTCTTCCACCAGCTACACGCCATTGGCGGCGGCCATTACCGCAGCTGAGGTGTCTCGGGGGCCGCGACCTGGTTCCTGGCTGCGTCAAGTCCATCCCCACCATCAGGGGCCCTGGTGAAGGGCAGCCTGGGACTTAGACTCCGCGCCCTGAGGGACTTCGGTCTGTGGGTGGTGGTTGTCGTCAGCCAGTGCGTTACATTGTTAGGCCTGCCTGTCCGTTCCTCAGCTCCTGCCCTGACAACCCCCCACCAAGCCAATACACAAACACATACATCCCATAATAGTTTGCTCCCAAGCAAGACACACAATAGAAAAATGGGATACAAGATACAACCACATGGCATTAAACAATGACCAACCCCCACCCTGGGGCGGACTGACCATTTGGAAACTTGGGCACTGCCCGGGGGCCCGGGGTCAATAGAGGGCCCCATGAGATGCCCCTGGTACCTTTTTCATAGGCTTTTTTGAGCTTGGGCAAAGACACAGGGGCCCCATGATCCCCTATTGCCTGGGGGCCCCATGAGTTGTCAGTCTGACCCTGCCCCCACCTATCTCCTTAGACATGTATACACAATATTAGAACATTTCACCCTGCACCCCTAACAGGCACAGGGTGACTTACAAATAATAGGGATATGGGGAGCTGAGACAGGGGTCTCCCCGCCTCTCTAAAGTGAGCTGTGTTCCATCGCCCCCCACCCAAAGTCACTCCCGTCACACTAAGGTAAAAGAGAAAAACCTGGAAAAAAAAGAAAAGTAATGCAGCCACCACTTCTAAGGATTTGTAAGCCGCAGTAAAACGTTTTGGCTGTATATCCACTTTTATTGTCTATGCTAACAGGGGGATTCCTTTAAAATAAGAAAGGAAACGGCCCCATAGTTGATGAGAGAATTGTCTGTCTGGATCTGATTGCTACCCATGCGGCCAGCGCCAGCTCTATAAATCTCAATCCTGAAATCTCTAATGAGCAGAGACAAGGCAGGTCCTGGGAGTCTCACGACTTTGCTTCCAGCAATGTGGATCCACGACTTCCACTCTCTCCAAACCTCCATTTGTCTCTAACCTTGATGCCGGTTCTAAATAATTACTCTCCATGTAAATAAAGCCATTTGCATTCCTTTGAAGTCTCCCTTGTTCCAAGTCACTCTCGTTTCTAGAAAGGTAACTCGCTTATTATTTTTTTTTTTTCTTTTAATCTGCATTTTCAAGGACTTTAAAAGGTGTTTCATCACTAAGTTTTCTTCTATTAAATTGTTTTCCATCAGCAGCCCAGCGTCTCATATTTATACATTGTCTGTGACGGACATTGAGATTCCAAAATGATCCATGGCCAGGTTTTTTTTTTTAATTTTATCTAAAAATGTATCTAAAGCCATAAATGTATTTTTTAAAGTGTCTGCAAACCTCAGACATGAAATAGGAACAAAGCATATCCCTCTATAGTGTGTACTTGTCTCAGTCCAGAGCATAGTTACATAGTTACATAGTTACATAGTTAGTATGGCTGAAAAAAGACAAAAGTCCATCCAGTTCAACCATTAAAAAAAAAAAAATGTATAATGCTACAACCACAGCTGATCCAGAGGAAGGCAAAAAAACCCAGCAAAGCACGATCCAATTTGCTCCTGCTGGGAAAAAAACTCCTTCCTGATCCCCCGAAAGGCAATCGGATATTCCCTGGATCAACTTTCCCTATAAATGTTATATCCAGTTATATTCTGTGTATCCAAGAAAGAATCCAGGACTTTCCTACAGCAATCCACTGAGCTGGCCACAACCAACTCTTGAGGGAGTCTATTCCACATTCTCACAGCTCTTACTGTGAAGAAACCTTTCCGTGTTTGGAGATTACATTTCTTTTCCTCCAGACGTAAAGAGCGCCCCCTTGTCCTCTGTGATCACCTCAGGGGGAATAACTGCACCGAGTTCACTATATGAACCAGAGCATTGAGTGTCATTTCTGTCTGCTGTCTCCTTCCTCTGCTAACAGCTTGAGTCACTTCTGATGATCTTTTTTGACATCAAGAGATAAAAAGGTGACAGGGCAGGGAGCTCCAGCACATAGCCTGTGATTGACAGCCCCAGCTATGTTCCTGCGTGAAGGGGGGTGTGTCCCTTTCCTCCAATCAGCTCTCAGCTCTTCTCACTGAGCTCTGCAGAGTGTCCCTCTGTCCCTCTTTCCTCCTCATTTTATTTTGATCGGATCTATAGAGATGCATATAAAATGCACCATTTATCTATCAAAAGGGGTTTCACAGTGCTAAACCTTCCATCCAATTTCTAAATTGTTGCATTTGTTGCCTGTGATTGACATCAGCAGCCCAGCGTCTCATATTTATACATTGTCTCTGACGGACATTGAGATTCCAAAGTGATCCATGGCCAGGTTTTTTTTTTTTTTAATTTTATCTAAAAATGTATCTAAAGCCATAAATGTATTTTTTAAAGTGACTGTAAACCTCAGACATGAAATAGGAACAAAGCACATCCCTCTACAGTGTGTACGTGTCTCAGTCCAGAGCACCAAGTGTCATTTCTGTCTGCTGCCTCCTTCCTCTGCTACCAGCATGAGTCACTTCTGATAAGCTTTTCTGACACCAAGAGATAAAAAGGTGACAGGGCAGGGAGCTCCAGCACACAGCCTGAAATGTATTGCCTGATAAGTGGGCCATAAAGGTCTTGGTGATGTTTTCTACATTTTTTTCTGTTTTATGTAATTTTTTTGATGGTTAAAGGCGGCCATAAAGGCCATAACAAAAATCTGAATGTACATGGGGCTGCAGAAGCCTTGGTTTTTTATGTTTAATCTTTAATGTATTTTTGGTTTGATTTTTCTGATGCAAGGTCAGGAAGACCTTATATACAAATATTGTTGGGCTGGAGGTCATAAAGGCCTCTTTATCAATGAATGCTTTCTTACCTGTCCAGATATTAAAGCCATGAAGGCTAAAGTTTCCTTTTTCTACTAGTATATTACTTATTTAGGGAGACGTATATTGTTCTTGTTTTTGCTTATGTTTCCAGATAACTGAATACTGTATACATTTATATATTTATTCTTTTTGTATTTTCCTATAAAATGTAAGCTGGTTGCAAGTTTTCATTTCAATAAAAACATTTCCAGCACACAGCCTGTGATTGACAGCCTCAGCTCTGTTCCTGTGTGAAGAGGGGTGTGTCCCTTTCCTCCAATCAGCTCTCAGCTCTTCTCACTGAGCTCTGCAGAGTGTCCCTCTGTCCCTCTTTCCTCCTCATTTGTCCCTTATTTTGGTCAGATAGCACTTCCGCCTGGCAGTACCAGGGTTGCCGGTTCGAATCCCAACCACAGCACCACCTGCCTGGAGTTTGCATGTTCTCCCTGTGTCTGCGTGGGTTTCCTCCAGTTTCCTCCCACACTCCAAAGACATGCTGGTAGGTGAATTGGCTCCTGTCTAAATTGTCCCTAGTATGTGTATGTATGAATGTGAGTTAGGGACCTTAGATTGAGGGTTAGGGACTGATGTGAATGTACAATATATATGTAAAGTGCTGCGTAAATTGACGGCGCTATATAAATACCTGAAATAAATGAATAAATAAATTTGTTGCCTGTGATTGACAGTCTCAGCTCTGTGCCTGTGTGCTGTGTGAAGGGGAAGGGGGGGGGGGTGTCCCTTTCCTCCAATCAACTCTCACTGCAGAGTATAACTTCAGCTCCTTGCCCCCTGCTTTCTGAAATCTCAGACAAACTGTATAAATTCTGTACTTTGCATGGGTGCAGGGGACAAAGGGCTGCAGATAAGCAGGAATAAATTATGTAGGAGGATTTGTTTCATTTGTATTATCTGAGGCCAGTCACTTCACTGGGCATACACTCACCGGCCACTTTATTAGGTCCACCTGTTTAATTGCTTGGTAATACAAATTGCTAATTAGCCAATCACATGGCAGCAACTCAATGTATTTAGGCATCTAGACGTGGTGGGGACGACTTGCTGAAGTTCAAACTGAGCATCAGAATGGGGAAGAAAGGGGATTTAGGTGACTTTGAACGTGGCATGGTTGTTGGTGCTAGAGAGGCTGGTCTGAGTATTTCAAAAACTGCTGATCTACTGGGATTTTCACACACAACCATCTGTAGGGTTTACAGAGAATGGTCCGAAAAAGAGAAAATATCCAGTGAGCGGCAGTTGTGTGGAGGAAAATGCCTTGTTGAGGTCAGAGGAGAATGGGCAGACTGGTTGGAGATGATAGAAAGGCAACAGTAACTCCAGGGGCGGACTGACAACTCATGGGGCCCCCGGGCAATAGGGGAACATGGGGCCCCTGTGTCCTCACCCATATTCAAACCACACCCAAAAAAGCCTATGAAAGGTACCAGGGGCATCTCATGGAGCCCCCTACTGACCCTCTGGCCCTCAATCAACTCCAGTGACAAGGGAGCGGGTGGGCGGGGCTGAGTCCCGCTGTCTGTATCGATGGACACGGGAGCAAGCCTTCACAAGTGCCCCCATGGGAACTGGCTTTCCATTGGGGGCACCAACAAGAGGGGAGGAGCCAAGAGCACCAGCAGGAGGGACACAAGAAGAGGAGGATCGGGGCCACTCTATAGAATTCTATTGCTGTGGCAAGATCTGTCACTGGTGGTGTACCTTGAACACGTCCGATGACAGATCTGTGTACTGGCCAGTACCATGTGACCTACTGTGACCAATCACAGCAGGTTGCATAGCAGTTGTATACAATGGATGGCTTCCTTTCATGCCATCCATTGTATATACCTGTGTCTAACTGTGAATGGTCACAGCGATCACATGCACAGGCTGGGCCAATCATGGCTCATCTGTGTCATGTGATTAGCCATGGACAATCACAGCTAATCGCAACAAAAAAAAAACCTGAATGAATCGATTTCATTCAGTTAAATGCTTGCTTATAGCAAAGAAATTATTTGCTATAAGCAATCAAATTGTGTAAAAAAAAAAATACTGATCACTTCCCCAAAGTAGTACAATGTTACTATGGTAACATTATACTACTTTGGTCAAAGTGTAATATGAAAAAAAATCTTAAAAAAAGAGAAAAAAATGTAAAAAAAAAATTGAACAAAATTATCACTTTTTTTTTTTCGTACTGTCACGAGTCAGTGTCCCTGATCACCTCCACACCAGTTATATGATGACGCTGTACTGCACTGGTGACAGTATGTAAAAAAAAAATTGTGAAAATTATTTTTTTAATTTTTTAATTTTACGAAAAATTATGACAAAAAAATTACAACTTCAAAAAACTCGCCATGCCTCTTATGAAGTACGTCGGACTGTCTACTCTGCAAAAAGGGGTCATTTGGGGGATATCTGTACTGTTCTGACATTTGGGGGATATCTGTACTGTCCTGACATTTGGGGGATATCTGTACTGTCCTGACATTTGGGGGATATCTGTACCGTCCTGACATTTGGGGGATATCTGTACTGTCCTGACATTTGGGGGATATCTGTACTTTTCTAACATTTGGGGGATATCTGTGTTGTCCTGACATTTGAGGGATATCTGTCCTGTCCTGACATTTGGGGGGTATCTGTACTGTTCCGACATTTGAGGGATATGTGTACTTTTCTGACATTTTGGGGATATCTGTACTGTTCTGACATTTGGGGATACTGTACTGTTCTGACATTTGGGGGATATCTGTACTGTTCTGACATTTGCGGGATATCTGTACTCTCCTGACATTTGGGGGGATATCTGTACTGTTCTGACATTTGGGGGATATCTGTACTGTCCTGACATTTGGGGGATATCTGTACCGTCCTGACATTTGGGGGATATCTGTACTGTCCTGATATTTGGGGGATATCTGTACTGTCCTGACATTTGGGGGATATCTGTACTATTCTGACATTTGGGGGATATCTGTACTATTCTGACATTTGGGGGATATCTGTACTGTCCTGACATTTGGAGGATATCTGTACTGTCCTGACATTTGGAGGATATCTGTACTGTCCTGACATTTGGGGGGATATCTGTACCGTCCTGACATTCGGGGGGATATCTGTCCTGTCCTGACATTTGGGGGATATCTGTACTGTCCTGACATTTGGAGGATATCTGTACTGTCCTGACATTTGGAGGATATCTGTACTGTCCTGACATTTGGGGGACATCTGTACTGTGCTGACATTTGGGGGATATCTGTACTGTCCTGGCATTTGGGGGATATCTGTACTCTCCTGACATTTGGGGGATATCTGTCCTGTCCTGACATTTGGGGGGATATCTGTCCTGTCCTGACATTTGGGGGGATATCTGTCCTGTCCTGACATTTGGGGGATATCTGTACTGTCCTGACATTTGGAGGATATCTGTACTGTCCTGACATTTGGGGGACATCTGTACTGTGCTGACATTTGGGGGATATCTGTCCTGTCCTGACATTTGCGGGGTATCTGTACTGTCCTGACATTTGGGGGGTATCTGTACTGTTCCGACGTTTGAGGGATATGTGTACTTTTCTGACATTTTGGGAATATCTGTACTGTTCTGACATTTGGGGGATATCTGTACTGTTCTGACATTTGGGGATATCTGTACTGTTCTGACATTTGGGGGATATCTGTACTGTTCTGACATTTGCGGGATATCTGTACTGTCCTGACATTTGGGGGGATATCTGTACTGTTCTGACATTTGGGGGATATCTGTACTGTTCTGACATTTGGGGGATATCTATACTGTTCTGACATTTGGGGGATATCTGTACTGTTCTGACATTTGGGGGATATCTGTACTGTCCTGACATTTGGGGGGATATCTGTACTGTCCTGACATTTTGGGGATATCTGTACTATTCTGACATTTGGGGGATATCTGTACTATTCTGACATTTGGGGGATATCTGTACTGTCCTGACATTTGGAGGATATCTGTACCGTCCTGACATTTGGAGGATATCTGTACCGTCCTGACATTTGGGAGGATATCTGTACCGTCCTGACATTTGGGGGGATATCTGTCCTGTCCTGACATTTGGGGGATATCTGTACTGTCCTGACATTTGGAGGATATCTGTACTGTCCTGACATTTGGGGGACATCTGTACTGTGCTGACATTTGGGGGATATCTGTACTGTCCTGGCATTTGGGGGATATCTGTACTCTCCTGACATTTGGGGGATATCTGTCCTGTCCTGATATTTGGAGGATATCTGTCCTGTCCTGACATTTGGGGGATATCTGTCCTGTCCTGACATTTGGGGGATATCTGTCCTGTCCTGGCATTTGGGGGATATCTGTACTGTTCTGACATTTGGGGGATATCTGTACTGTCCTGACATTTGGGGGATATCTGTCCTGTCCTGACATTTGGGGGATATCTGTACTATTCTGACATTTGGGGGATGTCTGTACCGTCCTGACATTTGGGGGATATCTACACTGTTCTGACATTTGGGGGATATCTGTACTGTCCTGACATTTGGGGGATATCTGTCCTGTCCTGACATTTGGGGGATATCTGTACTATTCTGACATTTGGGGGATATCTGTACTGTCCTGACATTTTTGGGCCTCAAGAATTGAGATTGTCCGTCAGTACTTCAGGATTGATCGATTTGCAGATATATTCCATATATATATTATATACTCTATAACTTTCCTACAGACTAAATAATACATCCTAATTTGGGGTATTTTCACCAAAGACATGTAGCAGAATACATCTCGGCCTAAATTTATGAAGAACAATTATTTATTTGCAAACTTTTATAACAGAAATAAAGAAAAACATGTTTTTTTTTTCAAAATGTCCTGTCTTTCTTTTGTTAATTTAAAAACCCCGGCAGTGATTAAATACCACTAAAAGAAAGCTCTAGTTGTGTGAAGAAAATTATAAAATTTTAGTTTGGGTACAATGTTGTATGACCGCGCAATTGTCATTCAAAGTGGGAGAGCGTTGAAAGCTGAAAATTGGCCTGGAAAGTAAGGGGGGTGGAGTAAAAGTACCGGGTATTGAAGTGGTTAAAGAGGATCTAAACAAGCACGGCTATGACACAGAGGATCCTGAGATTGCAATAAATCTGTACAATGACGTAAACTGTATTAAAATAGAACTAAAGTTACAAAATAAAAACATTGCGGCCAGGCGCGTTTTTTTTTTTATTCCAGAGGAGACACGGCGTGTTTACAATGAAATACACTTACCTGGCTGTGCGCAATCCCCAGGATACACACAAATTGTCTTCATTGATTCAATTAAAAACAAAAGTGTGAATCCTGGGTGACAACTGTGTGAATTTTGTGTTAAAACATTTATAAACAGTGTTTAGTTATTTTTGTACTTGCCGTGGGCTCCGATTTTGATGAGTTTAAATCCGAACTTTACGCAAACCCGAGAATATAAAGCCGAAATTCTGCTTTATATGCCAAACACTGTGATTCTGTTCAGCTAGCCCTGATTTTTTTTTTATGGTCATGCTGGACAGCAACATCAACCTGGTTCTCTCCAACTGCAGTTAAGCGATATATCTATGGTAACCAGAGGCATCCCTAGGGTTGGTGTCACCCGGTGCGGTAACACTTGGTGACACCCCCTCCGACGATCCCCGCAGAATGGATCGCATCTGGGATTGAGCATAATGGATTGGACTCCGATCCATTATGCTCAATCCGCAGATCCAATGCATCCTGCGGGGATCGTCGGCTTTCTTTACAACTTACCTTTTCTTGGAGCGGGTCCGGTGTCACCCCGTATAGTGGGAAGAATGTCCCTTACATTGGTGGTCAGTGGGAAGAATGTCCCTTACATTGGGGGTCAGTGGGAAGAATGTTCCTTACATTGGGGGTCAGAGGGAAGAATGTCCCTTACATTGGGGGTCAGTGGGAAGAATGTCCCTTACATTGGAGGTCAGTGGGAAGAATGTCCCTTACATTGGGGGTCAGTGGGAAGAATGTCCCTTACATTGGGGGTCAGTGGGAAGAATGCTCCTTACATTGGTGGTCAGTGGGAAGAATGTCCCTTACATTGGAGGTCAGTGGAAAGAATGCTCCTTATATTGGTGGGCACTGGGAAAAATGGCTCTGTCATTGGTCCTCAATGGGAAGAGTGCTCCTTACATTGGTGGTCAGCGAGAAGAATGTCCCTTACATTGGTGGGCACTGGGAAGAATGGTTCTGTCATTGGTCGTCAGTGGGAAGAATGCCTCTTACATTGGTGATCAGTGGGAAGAATGCCCCTCACATTGGTGGTCAATGGAAAAAATGATTCTATCATTGGTCGTCAGTGGGAAGAATGCCCCTCACATTGGTGGTCAGCGAGAAGAATGCTCCTTATATTGGTGGGCACTGGGAAGAATGGCTCTGTCATTGGTCATCAATGGGAAGAGTGCTCCTTACATTGGGGGTCAATGGGCAGAATGTCCCTTACATTGGTGGGCACTGGGAAGAATGGTTCTACCATTGCTCGTCAGTGGGAAGAATGTCCCTCACATTGGTGGTCAATGGAAAAAATGGTTCTTTCATTGGTCGTCAGTGGGAAGAATGTTCGTTACATTGGTGGTCTGTACAGAGGCGTCCCTAGGGTTGGTGTCACCCAGTGCGGTAACACTTGGTGACACCCCCTCCGATGATCCCCGCAAAATGGATCTGATCTGCGGATTGAACATAATAGATCAGACTCCGATCCATTATGCTCAATCAGCAAATCCGATCCATCCTGCGGGGATCATCGGCTTTCTTTACAACTTACCTTTTCTTGGAGGGGGTCCGGTGTAGCGGCAAGATGTGTCTCCCATGTAGATATGTCCCCCCTAAAGTAACTGCGCATGTCCCGGTTTCAGGCACGATCAATCAATGATAGCAGTAGTTCTATCATCGATTGATTGTGCCTGAAACCGGGACATGCGCAATTGCTTTAGGGGGGACATATCTACATGGAAGAATGGTTCTAACATTGGTGGTCAGTGGGAAGAATGGCTGTAACATTGGTGGCCAGTTGGAATAATGTTCCTCACATTGGTGGTCAGTGGGAAGAATGTTCCTCTCATTGGTGGTCAGTGGGAAGAATGTTCCTCTCATTGGTGGCCAGTGGAAAGAATGTCCCTTACATTGGTGGTCAGTGGGAAGAATGCCCCTTACATTGGTGGTCAGTGGGAAGAATTTCCCTTACATTGGTGATCAGTGGGAAGAATGTCCCTTACATTGGAGATCAGTGGGAAGAGTGTTCCTTATATTGGAGGTCATTGGAAAGAATGTCCTTTACATTGGTGGTCAATGGGAAGAATGTCCCTTACAATGGCACTCACTGCAAAGAATGCCCACCTTAGAGAAACTTGAATTTGGTGGTCAGTGGGAATAATGCACCTTACATTGGTGGGCACTGGAAAGAATGGTTCTGTCATTGGTCGAAAGTGGGAAGAGTGCTCCTTACATTGGTGGTCAGTGGGAAAAATGCTGCTTATTTTGGTCGACAGTGGAAAGAATGCCCCTTACATTGGTGGTCAATGTGAAGTATGTCCCTTACACTGGCACTCACTTCAAACAATGCCCACCTTAGAGAAACCTGAAGTTAGTGGTCAGTGGGAAGATTGCCCCTTGCATTGGTGGCTTGTGGGAAGAATGTTCCTTAAATTGGTGGTCAGTGGGAAGAATGTGCCTTACATTGGTGGCCAGGGAAAGAATGTTCCTGACATTGGGGTTCAGTGGGAAGAATGCTCCTTACATTGGAGGTCAGTGGGAAGAATGTTCCTTAAATTGGTGGTCAGTGGGAAGAATGTGCCTTACATTGGTGGCCAGGGAAAGAATGTTCCTGACATTGGGGTTCAGTGGGAAGAATGTCCCTTACACTGGTGATCAGTGGGAAGAATGTCTCTTACATTGGTGGTCAGTGGGAAGAATGTCCCTTACATTAGTGGTCAGTGGGAAGAATGTCCCTTACATTGGTGGTCAGTGGGAAGAATGTCCCTTACATTGGAGGTCAGTAGGAAGAATGTTCCTTACATTGGTGGCCAGTGGGAAAAATGTTCCTTACATTGGTGGCCAGTGGATTGAATGCTTCACACCTTGATGGTCAGTGGGAAGAATGGTTCTTACATTGGTGTTCATTGAGAAGAATGTTCCTTACATTGGTGGTCAGTGGGATGAATGGTTCTTTCATTGGTCAACAGTGGGAAGAATGTTTTTTTGATTGGTGGTGAGTGGGAAGAATGCTTCCCGTACAGTAGCTAAAAAGGTCACGGGTGTCAATGGTTACTTATCTGAGAGTCAGAGACTGCTCATTGCGTAAGAAACCCTTTGCAACCTCTAGAGGAACCTTAGCATTCCATGGAACCCTGGTTGAGAACGGCTGTCCTAAAATCAGAAAATCTTCACTTGAGCTCAGGTCCTCTTTAAAACTTATCTACTGGGTAGATAAGAACCCATTATGGTCCATGGGGCTACACGACATATACTCTAAGCTTTGATTACTGTGGATTCCCCATTGTGCCGGCTGCTATAACTACATCATGGCTTCCAGGCTGGGGCAGTGTTCATCATCTTCTGCATCCGAGGTCTATTTTTTCACTGTCACATTGCTAAGGAGGGCCTGGGGTGTATGGCTTATTTAACTGTCAATACTACACATATCCTTTAATGATTTTTTAATGAATACATAACTGGATTAAATTGTGTTTTTTTCTTATTTTAATCTGCCCGGAGTCAGCTTTAATATATTTTGCTGACTGGGGAAATTTCTACACCTGAGTTCCTGTCTCCAGCTTGTTTCATAGGCTGTTGTATGGGGGTCTTGTAGCTGAAATAACTGTTAATTCTTTTATTTGACATTATGAAACCTCCATTCCTTCATCTTCACAATGGCGGTGGTAGGGGAACTTACTGTTGGAGTCTCTCAAAAAATGGCTGTCGCCATGCAAGGTATAGGGGGCCTCAACTGTGGTCCCTGATACCACCAAAGGGTTGTACAAAATATTCAGCATATTAAATGCTACTGAAGACTGTCAAAGAACACAAGGTTACTAGATGGGATGGGAATCCTTCAGAGCCAAATACTGCCAGGCCTGGAGTAAGAACACATTTGCCATGAAGCTGAAATTAGAGCAGATGAAGGAGAAGGTGAAGAAACAATGTTTATTACTAGAAAAGTTTAAAGCCAGAAGTGGAGAATTTAAAGAAAAGTTTGACAATGAGAGGAGATTTGCCAGCCAAACAGTAGCAAATTCTGGGGATCAGCAGGCTCAGGTAATGGATGACCCGGCTCCATCTACCTCATCAGAGTCTCTCCCTCCATGTCAGGCTGTGGAGTGGCAACCAGCCAGGGGGTTGAGAGTGAACATGGCACCCTGACCTTAATCCAGCAGATGGAGTCACTCATGAAGGTAGACAGGTTTGCCTTTTCTGATGACCCTTCAGAAGTCCCTGAGGATGGACAGAGGAGGTACAGACGGGCAAAGCCAGTACTGGTGGAGAAATCCCAGTACACCAAGATGGCTGCTTCCAATATGTCTGCCCCACCGGTTGTGGTGAGTACCGCTGATGAGAAGGAACTCTGCAAACAGCCTGCTGTGGAACTTTCTGCTGTGATTGAATCCTCAGCCAACTTGGAGGAAAAATCCATGGCAGAGAGGTCTCCAGACCATCTGAGGAATGTGGATGGACCTGCACCAAACACCCCAGAGATGGATGTTACTGCAGCTGTTCCTGCTTAGACTAGTAGTCCCTCTACAGGCAAGATGGCTGCCACCTTCAAAGATTCTGTTTCACCTGAGCTCCCATGTGTTCCAGAGCTGATTGATGCACACTGCACCATGTGGACAACAAACAGCAAACATGGATGTCTCCTGTGTCAGTGAAGTTTCACTTGTTGGTATGGCTGAACAGCTTACACATTCCTGGGCTGAAAGTCCTTTCCTGGAGGAAGAGATGACAGCTAGAGCTGAAGTTTCTATGGTTGCAGCAGTGAATGCGGACATTGCTGTGAAATCTATGAATGTGTCTGCAAGTAATGTGACTGGTAAAGCAATGGATGTGTTGGTGGTAAAGGGGTTAAACATGGATGTCTCCTGTGTCAGTGAAGTTTCACTTGTTGGTATGGCTGAACAGCTTACACATTCCTGGGCTGAAAGTCCTTTCCTGGAGGAAGAGATGACAGCTAGAGCTGAAGTTTCTATGGTTGCAGCAGTGAATGCGGACATTGCTGTGAAATCTATGAATGTGTCTGCAAGTAATGTGACTGGTAAAGCAATGGATGTGTTGGTGGTAAAGGGGTTAATGCTGACAGGAGTAAAAAATTACATCTCTCCCCCTGCTCAGCAGGGCGAGGATTCACCATCCAATCTCGTATCTGTACAATCGGTATCTGCTAGAGTTGCACCAGATGCTCCCAGATGGGCGGACTGACCATTTAGGAACTTGGGCAGTGCCCGAGGGCCCGGTGTCAGAAGGGGGCCCCATGAGATGCCACTGGTACCTTTCATAGGCTTTTTTGGGTGTGGTTTGAGTGTGGGCGAGTACATATGGGCCCCATGATCCCCTATTGCCCGGGGGCCCCATGAGTTGTCAGTCCGCCCCTGCTCCCAGACATACAAATGTTTCTTCTGCTGGGAGGAATATGGGGAGATATGCCTCTGTTTTGGGGAGTTGCACTTAGGGGGGAGGAGGGAGTTTTGGAAATCCTTATGGTCACAATATGGGGAGGTTTGGTGGTGGGATGGTTGGTGGATTCAGGAGGAGGAATGTTGTTCAGTTGAAATGAGAGGAGGAGGGAACCCCACTAGTAAGGGGGAGGGTGACTGAGTTGATGGGGTTTAAAGCCTGTGATGTATTTGCATCAATCTGCCCAGTTGGCAGTTATGAATACAATTTAATCGTTTGTAAAACCTGAAGGTCTGGATCTTTTTAGGGAGAGATATGGGAAATGCAGGGGCCTTCAGCAGTGGAAAGGTTTGGTGGTAAAGGTGGTTTCAAGGCAGCCTTTGATAAAATCGGTGATGATCCTGGTCCATAACGAATCCATACCAGAGGCTGATTTGCTAGTATGGATACGCCGATATGGCGAGGTCCTCACCCCACTGCGGAAGGTCCTGGATGAGCATGGGATATGGACAGGGGCCTGGACAGTGTCGCTGCAATTGAGGGTGCTGGGCAATGTGGTTCAGCATCTGCCCTGCTCAGCCTTTCTGGGGAGGGATAGGCTGACCATTTTCTATCAGGGTTAGCCTAAGGTTTGTAATAAATGTGGAGAGAAAGGCCACTTTGCATAGTCCTGTACCATCAAGAAGTGCCCACTGTGCCAGGATTTAGGCCATTTGGCCAAAGAATGCACCCAGATTTGGTGCAATATGTGCCAGCAACTGGGTCATCCATACAGTCTGTGCCCAGAGGCACTATACAACCTGCCAGGATTGGAGGCTGGATAAAGAAGATGAGGCAGCTGATGCTAGGGAGGAAACTGTTGTTGCCCCTACTGTGTCTGTTCCATCTGTTCTGTCAGATTCGGTTTCCCCCAGTAATGTCATACCTGAGTCTGTCCCTCCTGTTCCTAGTCCTATGGTACGTAGATCCTCCAGACTAGCGGAAGCTGCTGGGAGGACAGATTTAGCGGATCTTCCCTCTCGGCCTACTCCACTTGTCCCCCGTCAGCGCAAACGTGGTTAGGAGAGTGTAGAGGTGCTGGATGGGGGTGGAGCCGATGGGGCTCAGGTTGGGGTGTCCATCTCTCACCTCCTGCTGAAGGGGATTTGGCTGATGGGGGGTGGGAGAGGGTTAAGAGGCAGAAAAAGAAGGAGGATGAGAAGAGCTGTCCTTTCTTCTTCAGAATCAGACCCAGGAGGGGTCCCTCTTGGCAACACCTATTCAGTTTTGTTAGGTGCTGAGATGGTATCTGATATATCCATTTCTCTATCATCTATGGATGAGGGGGAGTCACCTACTCTGAAGAGAGTGGTTTCGGGTGATGAGAGTGTGGTAGAGGTTAAGAAACGACTACCCCAATCATCCTGATGGCAGTTCCCACTCTGTTAAAGGTGGTGACCATTGATGTCACCAGCATTAAATCTGCAAGAGCTCGTGAGACGGCCTTATTTTTGCTCAGCGAGTTTGATGCTGAGATTTTATTTTTGCAAGAGACCTGGCTCAATACATAGGCCGATGTCTATCTAGCAAAAAGGGAGTGGAGATGTGGTCCCTCCTTTAGGTCTCTTGCGGCTGAGCCTTGCAGCAGAGTTGAGGTGCTTTTTAACCACTTCCTGTCCGGACACTTTCACCCCCTTCCAGTCTGGACACTTTCCCCCCTCTTCCAGTCCGGACACTTTCCCCCCCTTCCAGTCCGGACACTTTCCCCCCCTTCCAGTCCGGACACTTCCCCCCCTTCCAGTCCGGACACTTTTACCCCTTCCTGTGCAGGCCAATTTTCAGCTTTCAATGCTATCACACTTTGAATGACAATTGCGCGGTCATGTAACACTGTACCCATATGAATTTTTTACCATTTCTTTGAGACAGATAAAACTTTATTTTAGTCCGGACACTTTCCCCCCCTTCCAGTCTGGACACTTTCCTCCCCCTTCCAGCCCGGGCACTTTCCCCCCCTTCCAGTCCGGACACTTTCACCCCCTTCCAGTCTGGACACTTTCCCCCCCTTCCAGTCCGGACACTTCCCCCCCCCTTCCAGTCCGGACACTTTCACCCCCTTCCAGTCCGGACACTTTCACCCCCTTCCAGTCTGGACACTTTCCCCCCCTTCCAGTCTGGACACTTTCCCCCCCCTTCCAGTCCGGACACTTTCACCCCCTTCCAGTCTGGACACTTTCCCCCCCTTCCAGTCCGGACACTTTCCCCCCCCTTCCAGTCCGGACACTTTCCCCCCCTTCCAGTCCGGACACTTTCCCCCCTTCCAGTCCGGACACTTTCCCCCCCTTCCAGTCCGGACACTTTCCCCCCCTTCCAGTCCGGACACTTTCCCCCCTTCCAGTCTGGACACTTTCCCCCCCTTCCAGTCCGGACACTTTCCCCCCTTCCAGTCCGGACACTTTCCCCCCTTCCAGTCCGAACACTTTCCCCCCCTTCCAGTCCGGACACTTCCCCCCCTTCCAGTCCGGACACTTTCCTCCCCTTCCTGTTCAGGCCAATTTTTAGCTTTCAGCGCTATCACACTTTGAATGACAATTGCACGGTCATGCAACACTGTACCCATATGAATTTTTTAACATTTCTTTGAGACAGATAAAACTTTATTTTGGTGGTATTTATTCACCACTGGGATTTTTATTTTTTTTGCTATGTAAATGAAAATGTACAAAAATTTTGAAAAAAAGTGTTTTTCTTATAAAATTTTGCAAATAAATAATATTTCATCATAAATCTTGGCCACAATTTATTCCGTTATCTTTTTAGTTAAAAGAAAAAAAATAAGCCAAATTAGTTTATAATCAAAAATTATAATTTTTAAAATTTTTGTTACCTTTTTATTTTATTTTGTTATATTATTATTTATTTCTTTTTTTACATACTGTCACCCTAGCAGAACAGTGTCACCATGGTGACACTGTACTACTTGTGGGGGATGAATGAAGATTTTTTTTTTTTTTTTACACCGATTGCTTTTATACCCATAAAGACTGTAAAATCAATCATTTCTATTTCTCTCTGTCTGCATTCTTGCAGCCATTGAGAAATACTGTGTGAGCTGTGATTGGTCACAGCTTGTCACATGGTACAAGGCTGTTGTGAATAGCCTTGTACCATGTGATCTCGGTGATCATTTACAGATTTCACACATAGTAAGCAATGATGTCAGAAGGGACATCTTGCTTACTACTTTGCATGTGATCACTGATTGGCCAATCAGCGATCACATGATTGGGACCTCGTACAGAGGTCCCGTCCGACGATCGGTGTTTCACTGTGTCTGGAGGACACAGCGGGCACCGTATCGCGGGGCTGCGCGCTCCCAGGGAGCGCGCACAAGCAGGGTGTGGGGAGGCTGTTTATAAACGGCCACCCGACCCTGCAGTGCCACCATCCAGCTGTTTATATACAATGACCAGATGGGAGGTGGTTAAAACAGATATGGTAACGTGCCGGCGGAGGTAGAAACGGGGACATGCATGCTCTTAGACGTCTTTGTTAGGGGGCAGGACCTGCACTTGATCCATATCTATGGACCGCAGTCAATATGGGACAAGGAATGCCTCCTCACAAAGTTTAAGCCTTTCCTTTTCACGTACCAGCAGGTTGTCTTTGGAGGTGACTTTAACACCATAATTAGGCCTGAAGACAGGAGAGGCTCCATAGACAGGCTGGGTTATAATAGCGGTTTTCTTAGAAATATGGTTAGACATGCAGGCCTGGTAGATGTGCACATTAAGCGCTGCCCTGGTATCACGTACTTAGAGGTCAATGGAGAGAGGGCTTCCCTTGTGGCTAAGTTCCAGACTCCCCTGTATATGGGACAGAAGGAGTCAGGCCTAAAGTAGCACAGGTCACCTGTAGAAGTGCTTGTCAGAGGTACACCCAGGAGAACAGCTGATGCACTGGAATGGTGTCTGCAGACAGGTGGTGCCCGTGAGAGGAATGCAGGCCTCCAGGGTAGCAGAGGACCACAGAGTAGACGGTTCAAAGCCAAGGTCAGATGCCAGGTGGAGATTGGAGCAGACGTAGTCAATAGGATAGCCGGGGTCATACACAGGACAGCAGGTGGGAATATCTATTAGCCAAGCTAAGGTCAGATTAGGAAAGCAGGTGAGAATATCCGTTAACCAAGCCGGGGTCAGATCAGGAGAGCAGGTGCAAATATCCGTTAGCCAAGCCAGGATCAGATCAGGAGTCAGGCAGAGAAGACAGGTCCAGGAACAAGCAAATTGGTAACAGGAGATCACAGTAGCAAGGGAACACGGACAAGGGTTCTGGGGAGCCAGAGATCAACCAGCAATTTGAGGGAGTGATGGGCTTCCTTATAAAGCTGTCTGGTGCCAAACTGAGCTAATGCGTGCGTAACTATGCGCCAGTACGCATGCGTGTTCCGGCTCGTGTCCATGTGCCAATGTGTATAGATTTTCGCCAGCGTAAATTTCTGCGGCCATGCAAGGTACTGGCAGGAATGCCAGGTCTCCGAGTATCTCTGCTGTGGACAGAGCCCTGACACCTGGCAACACGGGTTTCACATTTCAGAGAGGGAATAGTCAGAGCAGGATAGACAGGATAAAGGAGAACTCTGCTTTCTCGGCTCCAGAGTTGAAGGTGGTGGAGTTCTCTGACCACTGTATGCTGTCTGTGACTCTGAATGTCTCGTTCGCTCCACCCAGGGGAAGGGGTGTCTGGAAACTGAATTCGGCTCTCCTGGAAGATGTAGAGGTAAGACAATCCTTTGAGGATTTTTTTTCAGGCACAGGTTTCTATTCTGGACTTTTGCAGCAGTAAGTCCGAGTGGTGGGAGCTTGTGAAACAAAGGGCGATTGGACTTTTCAAGGCCATAAGTAAGAAGAAGCAGCTTGGTATGTATATTGCCTACCAGCATTTGCGGAGGAAGCTTGATCGTCTTGTCTCGTATGGAGGGGATCCAGGGGAGATCTCTGAAGTGAAGCTTCTTCTTAGGAAGTGTCAATACGACCGGCATGCCTCCTTGGTTCTGGAGAGGGATTATGGGAAATATCACTCGCCTGATCCTTACCAGAACTGTAAGCAAGGCATAGCAGTTAAGACGGTCATTGGCCTGAAAGACAGTACGGGTTCCCTGATAAAGTCCAGATCAGGGATCTTGGAGATCTTTGGATCGTATTATGCAGACCTCCTGGGAAGAAAGGACCTTAGCCGGGACAGGATGGAAAGCTTTCTGGATTCTACTCCAGGATTGGGAAATGGCGCATTGCTTTTGATGAATTTGACAGAACCAATTTCAGCGGATGAGGTAGTTCATGCTATAGACAAGCTGGCTACCAAAAAATCGCCTGGGCCAGATGGATTGACAGCTGAATTTTACAAGTGTTTTAAGTCCATTCTGGCTCCCTTTTTAGCGGAGGTTTTTAACAGCTGTCTAGAAGAGGGTTCGCTCCCTCCCTCCATGAGCCAATCTGCTGTGATTCTTCTGTCAAAAGGTAAAGACCCCTCAATGATTGAGAACTGGTGCCCCATCAGTCTTCTCAAAGTTGATAGAAAGATCTTGGCAAAGATTCTATTTTGGCGCTTGTCGTCAGTAGCAGGCGATTTGTTGTCCAGCCATCAGCACTGTTCGGTCCAAGGTAGAAGTACCTTTTCAGCAGTTTTGGCTATCCGGGAGGCTTTGGAACGATGCAGGGCTGCTGGATGGAGAAAGTACTTGCTGGCATTGGATCAGGCAAAAGCTTTTGATCGAGTGAATCATGAATATCTGTGGTTGCTGCTTGGTAGATACGGCCTGCAGGGGAGGTTTATATATAGATTGGCTGAAGACATTATATAAAGGGGCTGAGAGCTTCCCACTTGTTAATGGTTGGGTTGGGCGGCCTTTTGAGGTCGGCTCTGGTGTGCGCCAGGGATGTCCTTTGAGCCCCCTGCTATATGCTTTCGCAATCGACCCCTTTGTAAGAAGGCTAGAGGGCGCATCGTTGTGCGGGGTGCCTCTGGGCATTGCTGGTGTGCCGCCGTTGAAGGTCGTTGCCTATGCTGATGATGTGTCTGTTATTATCTCTGGGACTGAGGAGGCGCAGGAGGTGGTCTCTGTGATAGAGCAGTACACGGAGGCTTTTGGCTCTAAAGTCAACCATGAAAAGAGTGAAGTTTTCTGGATGAGTGAGGAGGGTGAAAGCTTCGAACTTCCGGATGCCTTCCCAGAGCCCCAGCAGGAAATTAAAATTTTGGGCATCAAATTTGGTCCTGGTGACTATGGTCATCGAAACTGGGAAAGAAGGTTGGTAGATGCCAATGCCAAAGTAGCAAGCTGGAAGAGATGGAGGCTTTCCTTGAGAGAGAGGGTTGACTTGATCAAAACTTACCTGATCCCGATCTTTTTATATGTCAGCTTCGTCTGTATCTTGCCAGTATCTCTCTATGCAAGGGTCTACAGCTGTTTTTTCCAACTGTTATGGGGAAACAGGCTGAACCTGATCAAACGCAATGTAACTTACCTGTCCAGGCGGGAGGGTGGCCTAGGAATGGTCAACCCGATAGTTTTCTTTTCTTTGCTCTTTTTAAAGTACAATCTTGGTAATATGTTAGCAGAGACCCCGCCGGGATGGGTGGGTATTTTTCAGTCTTGGTTTAGGCCTTTTCTGCATTGCTGGGAAGATGGCGGCCCAGTGAAAAGTCTGAGAGTTCGACATGGCAAGCTCCCGGCTTATGTTGCCCCGTGTCTGAAAATACTTCGGCAGTGGCAGGTGACAGTGGAGGATATCAGGTCCCTTCCCAGGAAGCTTCTGGGGGAGAGGATTTTGGCTTCTGCTTTCAGTGTGTCACTGGCCTTAAAGGATTGCCCAGGCTCCGTAATGAGGGAGGGATTGCGTTTAATTAACTTGGAGAGAATCCCTTTGAAGTTTAGGGATCAAGCCTGGCTCGCTTTCCATGGAAGGCTCTATGTGAGAGGGAACCTGAAGCACCGCCCTGTGGATGATCGGGATTGTCCTAGAGCAGAGTGTGTTGGTAAAGTGGAGTCTATGGACCACTTTCTGCTCCTGTGTCCCTTTAACATAGAGGTGTATAAAAGGGTGGGGAGGGTTCTGGGCATCCCCTTTCTCTATCGCATGAGTTATGCAGAGTGGGTGTACGGGGCATTCCCAGCTCGCTGGGACTTTGATTTGGATACACTTTTTCTAGTTAGTATAGTTGTTCGTTACTTCACATGGAACGCACGGTGTCAGATTACCCTGCGGAAGAAAGTCCTCCCTGTAGAGGTGGTGGTGCACGATATTCTGGGTGAGGTTGGGAAGATTCGGGGTCTTGAGAAGGGCAGAGAGCCTCGGGTGGTCTGGATAAGGGCGTGGAGGAATATCAGACCTGCCTTTGGTGAACTGTCCATCTCTAGGTGAGGGGGTCTTTCCTTATACTGTTCTTTTCACTCCCGTAGTTTTTGTTGATTAAGATCTTTTTTGAAGAAGGACTGCATGCATAAGGGGGGCGGGGTGGTTTCTTGACCTCACAGGTTTGATGTCTGGTGTAGTGATGAGTGGTAGTACGATTTATTTCCCCAATTATGTCATGTTCATTTCTGAGACGTTTGCTGTTGTCTGACAGCAGATATTGCTATATTTATTTTCGTTTTGCTGTAAATATATATATAAATATTTATTTTTTATATTCTGTATATTATTTTATGTTTATTGATTGCAAGACTTTTAATAAAGAAAAATTGGGAAGAATGTTCCTTACATTGGGGTTCAGTGGGAAGAATGTCCCTTACATTGGGGGTCAGTGGGAAGAATGTCCCTTACATTGGTGGTCAGTGGGAAGAATGTCCCTTACATTGGGGGTCAGTGGGAAGAATGTCCCTTACATTGGGGGTCAGTGGGAAGAATGTCCCTTACATTGGGGGTCAGTGGGAAGAACGTCCCTTACATTGGTGGTCAGTGGGAAGAATGTCCCTTACATTGGTGGCCAGTGGGAAGAATGTCCCTTACATTGGGGGTCAGTGGGAAGAATGTCCCTTACATTGGTGATCAGTGGGAAGAATGTCCCTTACATTGGTGATCAGTGGGAAGAATATTCCCTTACATTGGGGGTCAGTGGGAAGAATGTCCCTTACATTGGTGGTCAGTGGGAAGAATGCCCCTTACATTGGGGGTCAGTGGGAAGAATGTCCCTTACATTGGGGGTCAGTGGGAAGAATGTTCCTTACATTGGAAGTCAGTGGGAAGAATGTTCCTTACATTGGTGGCCAGTGGATTGAATGCTTCACACCTTGATGGTCAGTGGGAAAAATGGTTCTTACATTGGTGTTCATTGAGAAGAATGTTCCTTTCATTGGTGGTCAGTGGGATGAATGGTTCTTTCATTGGTCAACAGTGGGAAGAATGTTTTTTTGATTGGTGGTGAGTGGGAAGAATGCTTCCCGTACAGTAGCTAAAAAGGTCACGGGTGTCAATGGTTACTTATCTGAGAGTCAGAGACTGCTCATTGCTTAAGAAACCCTTTGCAACCTCTAAAGGAACCTTAGCATTCCATGGAACCCTGGTTGAGAACGGCTGTCCTAAAAGATAGAAAATCTTCACTTGAGCTCCGGTCCTCTTTAAAACTATTGGCCTACTGGGTAGATAAGAACCCATTATGGTACACGATATATACTCTAAACTGAAGAGCATACTGGCTGTGCTTTGATTACTGTGGATTCCCCATTGTGCCGGCTGCTATAACTACATCATGGCTTCCAGGCTGGGGCAGTGTTCATCAGCTTCTGCATCCGAGGTCTATTTTTTCACTATCACATTGCTAAGGAGGGCCTGGGGTGTATGGCTTATTTAACTGTCAATACTACACATATCCTTTAATGATTTTTTAATGAATACATAACTGGATTAAATTGTGTTTTTTTCTTATTTTAATCTGCCCGGAGTCCGTTTTAATATATTTTGCTGACTGGGGAAATTTCTACACCTGAGTTCCTGTCTCCAGCTTGTTTCATAGGCTTTTGTGTGGGGGTCTTGTAGCTGAAATAACTGTTAATTCTTTTATTTGACATTATAAGACCTCCATTCCTTCATCTTCACAATGGCGGTGGTAGGGGGACTTACTGTTGGAGTCTCTAAAAAAATGGCTGTCGCCATGCAAGGTATAGGGGGCCTCAACTGTGGTCCCTGATACCACCAAAGGGTTGTACAAAATATTCAGCATATTAAATGCTACTGAAGACTGTCAAAGAACACAAGGTTACTAGATGGGATGGGAACCCTTCAGAGCCAAATACTGCCAGGCCTGGAGTAAGAACACATTGGCCATGAAGCTGAAATTACAGCAGATGGAGGAGAAGGTGAAGAAACAATGTTTATTACTGGAAAAGTTGAAAGCCAGAAGTGAAGAATTTAAAGAAAAGTTTGACAATGAGAGGAGACTTGCCAGCCAAACAGTAGCAAGTTCTGGGGATCAGCAGGCTCAGGTAATGGATGACCCGGCTCCATCTACCTCAGAGTCTCTCCCTCCATGTCAGGCTGTGGAGTGGCAACCAGCCAGGGGGTTGAGAGTGAACATGGCACCCTGACCTTAATCCAGCAGATGGAGTCACTCATGAAGGCAGACAGGTTTGCCTTTTCTGATGACCCTTCAGAAGTCCCTGAGGATGGACAGAGGAGGTACAGACCGGCAAAGCCAGTACTGGTGGAGAAATCCCAGTACACCAAGATGGCTGCTTCCAATATGTCTGCCCCACCGGTTGTGGTGAGTACCGCTGATGAGAAGGAACTCTGCAAACAGCCTGCTGTGGAACTTTCTGCTGTGATTGAATCCTCAGCCAACTTGGAGGAAAAATCCCTGGCAGAGAGGTCTCCAGACCATCTTAGGAATGTGGATGGACCTGCACCAAACACCCCAGAGATGGATGTTACTGCTGCTGTTCCTGCTTAGACTAGTAGTCCCTCTACAGGCAAGATGGCTGCCACCTTCAAAGATTCTGTTTCACCTGAGCTCCCATGTGTTCCAGAGCTGCTTGATGCACACTGCACCCTGTGGACAGCAAACATGGATGTCTCCTGTGTCAGTGAAGTTTCACTTGTTGGTATGGCTGAACAGCCTACACGTTCCTGGGCTGAAAGTCCTTTCCTGGAGGAAGAGATGACAGCTAGCTGAAGTTTCTATGGTTGCAGCAGTGAATGCGGACATTGCTGTGAAATCTATGAATGTGTCTGCAAGTAATATGACTGGTAAAGCAATGGATGTGTTGGTGGTAAAGGGGTTAATGCTGACAGGAGTAAAAATTACATCTCTCCCCCTGCTCAGCAGGGAGAGGATTCACCATCCAATCTTGTATCTGTACAATCGGTATCTGCTAGAGTTGCACCAGATGCTCCCAGAAATACAAATGTTTCTTCTGCTGGGAGGAATATGGGGAGATATGCCTCTGTTTTGGGGAGTTGCACTAAGGGGGGAGGAGGGAGTGTTGGAAATCCTAATGGTCACAATATGGGGAGGTTTGGTGGTGGGATGGTTGGTGGATTCAGGAGGAGGAATGTTGTACAGTTGAAATGAGAGGAGGAGGTAACCTCACCAGTAAGGGGGAGGGTGGCTGAGATGATGGGGTTTAAAGCCTGTGATGTATTTGCATCAATCTGCCCAGTTGGCAGTTATGAATACAATTTATCGTTTGTTAAACCTGAAGGTCTGGATCTTTTTTGGGAGAGATATGGGAAATGAAGGGGCCTTCAGCAGTGGAAAGGTTTGGTGGCAAAGGTGGTTTCAAGGCAGCCTTTGATAAAATTGGTGATGATCCTGGTCCATAACGAATCCATACCAGAGGCTGATTTGGTAGTATGGATACGCCGATATGGCGAGGTCCTCACCCCACTGCGGAAGGTCCTGGATGAGCATGGAATATGGACAGTGGCCTGGACAGTGTCGCTGCAATTGAGGGTGCTGGGCAATGTGGTTCAGCACCTGCCCTGCTCAGCCTTTCTGGGGAGGGATAGGCTGACCATTTTCTATCAGGGTCAGCCTAAAGTTTGTAATAAATGTGGAGAGAAAGGCCACTTTGCATCGTCTTGTACCATCAAGAAGTGCTCACTGTGCCAGGATTTAGGCCATTTGGCCAAAGAATACACCCAGATTTGGTGCAATATGTGCCAGCAACTGGGTCATCCTTATAGTCAGTGCCCAGAGGCACTACACAACCTTCTGGGATTGGAGGCTGAGCTGCAGAGGCTGGATAAAGAAGATGAGGCAGCTGATGCTAGGGAGGAAACTGTTGTTGCCCCTCCTGTGTCTGTTCCATCTGTTGTGTCAGATTCGGTTTCCCTAGTAATGTCACCCCTGAGTCTGTCCCTTATGTTCCTAGTCCTATGGTACGTAGATCCTCCAGACTAGCGGAAGCTGCTTGGGTGGCAGATTTAGCGGATCTTCCCTCTCGGCCTACTCCACCTCCGGTACCTGTCCCCCAACAGCGCAAATGTGGTTAATAGAGTGTAGAGGTGCTGGATGGGGGTGGAGCCGATGGGGCTCAGGTTGGGGTGTCCATGTCCCATGTCTCACCTCCTGCTGAAGGGGATTTGGCTGATGAGGGGTGGGAGAGGGTTAAGAGGAAGAAAAAGGAGGATGAGAAGAGCTGTCCTTTCTTCTTAAGAATCAGACCCAGGAGGGGTCCCTCTTGGCAACACCTGTTCAGTTTTGTTAGGTAATGAGATGGAGTCTGATTTATCCATTTCTTTATCATCTATGGATGAAGGGGAGTCACATACTCTGAAGAGAGTGGTTTTGGGTGATGAGAGTGTGGTAGAGGTTAAGAAACAACTACCCCAATCATCCTGATGGCAGTTCCCGCTCCATTAAAGGTGGCGACCATTGATGTCACCAGCATTAAATCTGCAAAAGCTTGTGATATGGTCTTATTTTTGCTCAGCGAGTTTGATGCTGTAATTTTATTTTTGCAAGAGACCTGGCTCAATACATTGGCCGATGTCTATCTAGCAAAAAGGGAGTGGAGATGTGGTCCCTCCTCTTGGTCTCTTGCGGCTGAGCCTTGCAGCAGAGTTGAGGTGTTTTTTAACCACTTCCTATCCGGACACTTTCCCCCCCCCTTCCAGTCTGGACACTTTCACCCCCTTCCAGTCCGGACACTTTCCCCCCCTTCCAGTCCGGACACTTTCACCCCCTTCCAGTCCGGACACTTTCCCCCCCTTCCAGTCCGGACGCTTTCCCCCCCTTCCAGTCCGGACGCTTTCCCCCCCTTCCAGTCCGGACGCTTTCCCCCCCTTCCTGCCCAGTCCAATATTCAGCTTTCAGCGCTATCACACTTTGAATGACAATTGCGCAGTCATCCAACACTGTACCCATATGAATTTTTTACCATTTCTTTGAGACAGATAAAACTTTATTTTGGTGGTATTTATTCACCGCTGGGATTTTTATTTTTTTTGCTATGTAAATGAAAAAGTCCAAACATTTTGAAAAAAAGTGTTTTTCTTTTAAAAGTTTGCAAATAAATAATATTTAATCATAAATCTTGGCCAAAATTTATTCCGTTATCTTTTTAGTAAAAAAAAAAAAAGCCAAATTAGTTTATCCAAAAATTAGAATTTTTAAAAAAATTTTTTACATTTTATTTTATTTTTTTATATTAGTATTTATTTCTTTTTTTTACATACTGTCACCCTAGCAGTACAGTGTCACCATGGTGACACTGTACTACTTGTGGGGGGTGATAAAGATTTTTTTTTTTTACACTGATTGCTTTTACAAAAGCAATCATTTCTCTTTCTCTCTGTCTGCATTCTTGCAGCCATTGAGAAATACTGTGAGAGCTGTGATTGGTCACAGCTTGTCACATGGTACAGGGCTGTTGTGAATAGCCTTGTACCATGTGACCTCTGTGATCATTTACAGATTTCACACATAGTAAGCAATGATGTCACAAGTGACATCTTGCTTACTACTTTGCATGTGATCACTGATTGGCCAATCAGTGATCACATGATCGGGACCTCGTACAGAGTTCCTGTCCGACGATCGGTGTTTCACTGTGTCCGGAGGACACAGCAGGCACCGGATCGTGGTGCTGCGCGCTCCCAGGGAGCGCGCACAAGCAGGGTGCGTGCACAAGCAGGGTGCGGGGAGGCCATTTAGAAACGACCACCCAACCCTGCAGTGCCACCATCTGGTTAAAACAGATATGGTAACGTGCCGGCGGAGGTAGAAATGGGGAGATGCATGGTCTTAGATGTCTTTGTTAGGGGGCGGGACCTGCGCTTGATCAATCTCTATGGACCTCAGTCAATATGGGACAAGGAATGCCTCCTCACAAAGTTCAAGCCTTTCCTTTTCACGTACCAGCAGGTTGTCTTTGGAGGTGACTTTAACACCATAATTAGGCCTGAAGACAGGAGAGGCTCCATAGACAGGCTGGGTTATAAGAGCGTTTTTCTTAGAGATATGGTTAGACATGCAGGCCTGGTAGATGTGCACATTAAGCGCTGCCCTGGTATCACGTACTTAGAGGCCAATGGAGAGAGGGCTTCCCTTGTGGCTAAGTTCCAGACTCCCCTGTATATGGGACAGAAGGAGTCAGGCCTAAAGTAGCACGGGTCGCCTGTAGGAGTGCTTGTCAGAGGTACACCCAGGAGAACAGCTGATGCACTGGAATGGAGTCTGCAGACAGGTGGGAGGTATGCAGGCCTCCAGGGTAGTAGATGACCACAGAGTAGACGGTTCAAAGCCAAGGTCAGATGCCAGGTGGAGATTGGAGCAGACGTAGTCAATAGGATAGCCGGGGTCATACACAGGAGAGCAGGTGAGAATATCTATTAGCCAAGCTGAGGTCAGATCAGGAGAGCAGGTGAGAATATCCGTTAACCAAGCCAGGATCAGATGAGGAGTCAGGCAGAGAAGACAGGTCCAGGAACAAGCCAAATCGGTAACAGGAGATCACAGTAGCAAGGGAACATGGACAAAGGTACTGGGGAGCCAGAGATCAACCAGCAATTTGAGGGAGTGATGGGCTTCCTTATAAGGGCCGTCTGGTGCCAAACTGAGCTAATGCGTGCGTAACTATGCGCCAGTATGCATGCGTGTTCCGGCTCATGTCCATGCACCAATGCCTATAGATTTTTGCCAGCATGAATTTCTGCGGCCATGCAAGGTACTGGCAGGAATGCCAGGTCTCCGAGTACCTCTGCGGTGGACAGAGCCCTGACACCTGGCAACACGGGTTTCACATTTCAGAGAGGGAATAGTCAGAGCAGGATAGACAGGTTAAAGGAGAACTCTGCTTTCTCGGCTCCTGAGTTGAGGGCGGTGGAGTTCTCTGACCACTGTATGCTGTCTGTGACTTTGAATGTCTCGTTCACTCCACCCAGGGGAAGGGATGTCTGGAAACTGAATTCGGCTCTCCTGGAAGATGTAGAGGTAAGACAATGCTTTGAGGATTTTTTTCAGGCACAGGTTTCTATTCTGGACTTTTGCAGCAGTAAGTCAGAGTGGTGGGAGCTTGTGAAACAAAAGGCGATTGGACTTTTCAAGGCCATAAGTAAGAAGAAGCAGCTTGGTGTGTATATTACCTACCAGCATTTGCGGAGGAAGCTTGATCGTCTTGTCTCGTATGGAGGAGATCCAGGGGAGATCTCTGAAGTGAAGCTTCTTCTTAGGAAGTGTCAATATAACTGGCATGCCTCCTTGGTTCTGGAGAGGGATTATGGGAGATATCACTTGCCTTGTCCTTACCAGAACTGTAAGCAAGACATAGCAGTTAAGATGGTCATTGGCCTGAGAGATAGTACAGGTTCCCTGATGAAGTCCAGATCAGGGATCTTGGCGATCTCTGGGTCATATTATGCAGACCTCCTGGGAAGAAAGGACCTTAGGCGGGACAGGATGGAAAGCTTTCTGGATTCTACTCCAGGATTGGGAAATGGTGCATTACTTTTGATGAATTTGACAGAACCAATTTCAGTGGATGAGGTAGTTCATGCTATAGACAAGCTGGCTACCAAAAAATCGCCTGGGCCAGATGGATTGACAGCTGAATTTTACAAGTGTTTTATGTCCATTCTGGCTCCCTTTTTAGCGGAGGTTTTTAATAGCTGTCTAGAAGAGAGTTTTCTCCCTCCCTCCATGAGGCAATCCGCTGTGATTCTTCTGTCAAAAGGTAAAGACCCCCCAATGATTGAGAACTGGCGCCCCATCAGTCTTCTCATAGTTGATAGAAAGATCTTGGCAAAGATTCTTTTTTGGCGCTTGTCGTCAGTAGCAGGCGATTTGTTGTCCAGCCATCAGCACTGTTCGGTCCAAGGTAGAAGTACCTTTTCAGCAGTTTTGGCTATCCGGGAGGCTTTGGAACGATGAGGGTTGCTGGATGGATCAAGTACTTGCTGGCATTGGATCAGGCAAAAGCTTTTGATCGCGTGAATCACGAATATCTGTGGTTGCTACTTGGGAGATACGGCCTGCAGGGGAGGTTTATAGATTGGCTGAAGACATTATATAGAGGGGCTAAGAGCTTCCCACTTGTTAATGGTTGGGTTGGACGACCTTTTGAGGTCGGCTCTGGTGTGTGCCAGGGATGTCCTTTGAGCCCCTCGCTATATGCAATCAACCCCTTTGTAAGAAGGCTAGAGGGTGCCTCATTGTGCGGGGTGCCTCTGGGCATTGCTGGTGCGCCATCTAAGAAGGTCGTCGCCTATGCTGATGATGTGTCTGCTATTATCGCTGGAACTGAGGAGGCTCAGGAGGTGGTCTCTGTGATAGATCAGTACACGGAGGCTTCTGGCTCTAAAGTCAACCATGAAAAGAGTGAAGTTTTCTGGATGGGTGAAGAGGGTGAAAGCTTTGAACTTCTGGATGCCTTCCCAGAGCCCCAGCAAGAAATTAAAGTGTTGGGCATCAAATTTGGTTCTGGTGACTATGGTCATCGAAATTGGGAAAGCAGGTTGGTCAATGCCAATGCCAAAGTAGCGAGTTAGAAGAGATGGAGGCTCTCCTGGAGGTAGAGGGTTGATTAAAACTTACTTGATCCCGATCTTTTTATATGTCTGGGGAGAGCAGATATAGTGAATGCAGGGTCCAGGGAGAGCGGATATAGTGAATGCCGGGTCCGGGGAGAGCGGATATAGTGAATGTGGGGTCCAGGGAGACTAGATATAGTAAATTCAGGGTCTGGGGAGAGAGGATATAATGAATGCAGGGTCCGGGGAGAGCAGATATAGTGAATGCAGGGTCCGGGGAGACCGTATATAGTGAATGCAGGGTCCAGGGAGAGCGAATATAGTGAATGCAGGGTCCAGGGAGACCGGATATAGTGAATGCAGGGTCCGGGAAGAGCGGATATAGTGAATGCGGGGTCCAGGGAGAGCGGATATAGTGAATGCTGGGTTCGGGGAGAGAGGATATAGTGAATGCAGGGTCCAGGGAGAGCGGATATAGTGAATGCAGGGTCCGGGGAGAGCGGATATAGTGAATGCAGGGTCCGGGGAGAGCAGATATAGTGAATGCAGGGTACGGGGAGACCGGATATAGTGAATGCAGGGTCCGTGGAGAGCGGCTATAGTGAATGCAGGATCCAGGGAGACCGGATATAGTGAATGCTGGGTCCGGGGAGACCGGATATAGTGAATGCAGGGTCAAGGGAGACCGGATATAGTGAATGCGGGGTCTGGGGAGACCGGATATAGTGAATGCTGGGTCCGGGGAGACGGGATATGGTGAATGCAGGGTCCGGGGAGACCGGATATAGTGAATGCGGGGTCCGGGGAGAGCGGATATAGTGAATGTGGGGTCCGGGGAGAGCGGATATAGTGAATGCGGGGTCCAGGGAGACCAGATATAGTGAATGCGGGGTCCGGGGAGATCGGATATAGTGAATGCATGGTCCGGGGAGAGCGGATATAGTGAATGCCGGGTCCGGGGAGATCGGATATAGTGCATACGGGGTCAGGGGAGACCGGATATAGTGAATGCGGGATGTGGGGAGAGCGGATATAGTGAATGCCGGGTCAGAGGAGACCGGATATAGTGAATGCGGGATGTGGGGAGAGCGGATATAGTGAATGCCGGGTCCGGGGAGAGCGGATATAGTGAATGCCGGGTCCGGGGAGAGCGGATATAGTGAATGCGGGGTCCGGGGAGAGCGGATATAGTGAATGCCGGGTCCGGGGAGAGCGGATATAGTGAATGCCGGGTCCGGGGAGAGCGGATATAGTGTATGCGGGGTCCGGGGAGAGCGGATATAGTGAATGCGGGGTCCGGGGAGAGCGGATATAGTGAATGCGGGGTCCGGGGAGAGCGGATATAGTGAATGCGGGGTCCAGGGAGAGCGGATATAGTGAATGCGGGGTCCGGGGAGAGCGGATATAGTGAATGCAGGGTCCGGGGAGAGCAGATATAGTGAATGCAGGGTCCAGGGAGAGCGGATATAGTGAATGCAGGGTCCGGGGAGAGCGGATATAGTGAATGCGGGGTCCGGGGAGAGCGGATATAGTGAATGCGGGGTCCGGGGAGAGCGGATATAGTGAATGCGGGGTCCGGGGAGAGCGGATATAGTGAATGCGGGGTCCGGGGAGAGCGGATATAGTGAATGCGGGGTCCGGGGAGAGCGGATATAGTGAATGCGGGGTCCGGGGAGAGCGGATATAGTGAATGCGGGGTCCGGGGAGAGCGGATATAGTGAATGCGGGGTCCGAGAGACCGGATATAGTGAATGCGGGGTCCGGAGAGACCGCATATAGTGAATGCGGGGTCAGGGGTTTAGTAATTCTTTAAGGCTTTAGCATTTTAACTCTAATGAATTTTTTTACTGATATTTTGAGCTAATTTTGTGTGACAAAAAACCGGTACTGCCATTATTTTATTCTGTAGGGTGTCTGCTTTAAAAAAATATAACGTTTGAGGGTTTTTCCATAATCTTCAGGCCTAAAATGATCTTTTAAACATATGTGAAAAAAAAAATATGCGAAAGGGTTAAAGTGAACCCGTTCCTATGCCCTTGGTTACCAGAATCCTGTTTTCTATTCAAGCCACTTGCATTCATTTTATATCAGGTTCCAGTTTTGTTTCGAGCCGAAGCATAATTTTGAGAATTGTTTTTTTTTTCTTTTGTGCAAGACGATCGGATGTTCCAGGGGGCCGCTGACAACCTATCAAGGCAAGGACGACCTTGCTTTTACTAATGTAGTGAAGTTTTACATTAAAATGAGTCTCCAACCCCCTCAGGTTCTGTTCCACCTAAATTGAACTGGACCTCTGCTGGTATTTGCTTGTCGTGATAATCTTGGCTTTTGTGTTACTTACATCTCTATATACAAATGCCACATGCAAAGTTTTCTAATGAAAAGACAGTAGTCAATATTTGAGCTAGATTTAATTTAGATTTTAATTTCAGATGTATATTGTCCTTTTCGGCTAGCGGGTTTCACAGCATGTAAAGTAGCAGATGACCCGTGCGACTGTACACCTCAGCATAATGTACATGGCTCATGACCAAATGGATTCTTCCTTAAAGGGCCCGTCCAACCGGAACGAATATTTTAAAGGTTTCTTGCGGCTGCTGTGGGGTTCAACTGCAGGGTAGGCATCCAATGTTGACGTGAACCTTAACCCCTTCCCTACCGGGCACCTTCCCTCCTTCCTGTCCAGGCCATTTTTCAGCTTTCGGTGCTGCCTCACTTCGAATGACAATTGCGCGGTCATGCAACACTGTACCCGTATTACATTTTTATCACTGTTTTCACACAAATAGAGCTTTGTTTTGGTGGTATTTAATCACCATGGGGGGGTTTATTTTTTGCACTACAAATGAAAAAAGTGCAAACATTTTGAAAAAAAGGGTTTTCTTTGTTTCTTCTATAAACATTTGCAAACAGGTAATTTTTCTCCTTCACCGATGAGGCTGCACTGATGAGGCTGCACCGATAAACAGTACTGATGGTCAATGATAGGTAGCACTGATGAGGCAGCACTGATGGGTAACACTAATGGCCACTGATAGGCAGCACTGATGGGCAATGATGAGGAAGCACTGATAGGCACTAATAGGCAGTTCTGATGAGGCTGCACTGATAGGCTGCACTGATGATTCAGCACTGGTGTGCATTGATGAGGAGGCACTGATGTTGCTGCACTGATATACGGCACTGATAAGCAGCAATGATGGCCACTGATAGGCAGCACTGATGGGCACTAATAGGTAGCACTGATGGGCACACTGGAGGCATTGATTAGTAGCACTGTCTGGCAGCACTGACTGATAGCACTGATGAGGTGGCACTGATAGGCAGCACTGATTGGCACTGATAAGGTGGCACTGATAGGCAGCACTGAAGGGCACTGATAGACTGCACTGATGATTCAGCACTGGTGGGCATTGATGACGGAGCACTGATGATGCTGCACTGATATGCGGCACTGATGGCCACTGATAGGCGGCAAGGATGGGCACTGATGGTAACTAATAGGTAGCACTGAAGGGCACTGACTGGAGGCACTGTTTAGTGGCACTGAATGGCAGCACTGACTGACGGCACTGATGGGCACAGATTGGGAGAACTGATGGGCGCAGATTGGCAGCACTGATGGGCACAGATTGGCAGCACTGATGGGTGCTTTTGGGGATGCACTGGCAATCAGGGCACTGATAATCAGTGCCCTGATTATCAGTGCAGATGTCCCCTTTGACAGTTGCTGATGATCGGCAGTACTTTCCTCACACTGAGACAGCACGAGGAAAGTACTGCCGACAGCCAGCAAGTGTGTTTACATGGTGGTCAGCTGTGATTGGATACAGCTGATCATGTGGTAAAAGGCCGGGGAGTCCAAAGGACACAACGATTACAGACAGCACCGGATGCACGACGCTGGGGGCGTGTTCTGTGAGGACGTCACATGAGAATCCAGAACTGCGTTGTAGCCGTCATTCGTCTATAGCGCAGTAGGGAGTGTTTAAAGAAGAACTCCAGGTGTAGCGCACCCCCGAAAGAGTCAATAGCTTTGAATGGTTTCATTTTAGTGCACACACAGCCAGGCAAACGGTAATTTCTTATCTCTCACTGGCTCAGATAATCAGTCTAAGGATATCTTTTGTATTTTTATTGCTGAGTAGAACTTGGATAGGTATGGGAGAGACATGGGATACCCTGGAGGAACCAAAAGAACTGAGGAGACTTCTCTTCTCATTATCCTGAGAACTTCCATACAGTCACTACTAGTCAGAAGAATGCCCAGGACTTGCTTCTTTGTAGAACTGAAAACTGCATACAGTCTTTAGGACGTAGGATTTTTATTATACAGGGCCTCTGCGTTCAGAAATATACACGGCTCAATAAAAATGAAAGGAACACTTGTTAATCAGAGTCTAGCATCAAGTCAATGAACCTCCTGGGATATTGATCTGGTCAGGTAAGTAGCAGAGGGGGTGGTTAATCAGTTTCAGCTGCTTTCATGGCAATTAAATTAACAACAGGTGCACTAGATGGGCAACAATGAGATGACCCCCAAAACAGGAATGGAGGCCACTGACATTTTGTTTTTCTATTCACCTGTTTTTCACTAGTTTTGCATTTGGCTAGGGTCAGTGTCACTACTGGTAGCATGAGGCCATACCTGGACCCAACAGAGTTTGTACAGGCAGTCCAACTCCTCCAGAATGGCACATCAATAAATGCCTTTGCCAGAAGGTTTGCTGTGTCTCCCAGCACAGTCTCCCAAGAGCATGGAGGAGATTCCAGGAGACAGGCAGTTTCTCTAGGAGAGTTGGACAGGGCCATAGAAGGTCCCCAACCCATCAGCAGGACCGGTATCTGCTCCTTTGTGCAAGGAAGAAGAGGATGAGCCCTGCCAGAGCCCTACAAAATGACCTTGAATGTCTCTGACCAAACAATCAGAAACAGACTTCATGATGGTGGCCTGAGGGCCCGACGTCCTCTAGTGGGCCCTGTGCTCACTGCCTGGCACCATAGAGCTTGATGTGCATTTGCCATTGAGCACCAGAATTGGCAGGACTGGTGCCCTGTGCTTTTCACAGATGAGAGCAGGTTCCCCCTGAGCACATGTGACAGACGTGAAAGGGTCTGGAGAAGCCATATAGAATGTTCTGCTGCCTGTAACATGGTTCAGCATGATCGTTGTGGTGGTGGGTCAGTGATGGTCTGGGGAGGCATATCCATGGAGGGACGCACAGACCTCTACAGGCTAGACAGTGGCTCTCTGACTGCCATTAGGTATCGGGATGAAATCCTTGGACCCATTGTCAGACCCTTCTCTGGTGAAGTGGGTCCTGGGTTCCTCCTGGTGCAGGACAATGCCCGGCCTCATGTGGTGAGAGTATGCAGGCAGTTCCTGGAGGATGAAGGAATTGATACCATTGAATGGCCCCCACGCTCACCTGACCTAAATCCAATAGAACCCCTCTGGGATATCATGTTTCGGTCCATCCGTCGCCACCAGGTTGCACCTCAGACTTTCCAGGAGCTCAGTGATTCCCTGGTCCAGACCCCCTCCGTCATCTCATTAGGAGCATACCCCGATGTTGTCAGGCATGCATACAAGCACGTGGGGGCGATACAAACTACTGAGGACTATTTTGAGGGACTCTCAGACCATGAGAACCAAAACTCTCTGGTCTGATGAAACAAAGATTGAACTCTCTGGCCTGAATGCCAAGTGTCATGTCTGGAGGAAACCAGGTACTGCTCACCACCTGGCCAATACCATCCCTACAGTGAAGCATGGTGGTGGCAGCATCATGCTGTGGGGATGTTTTTCAGCGGCAGGAACTGGGAGACTAGTCAGGATTGAAGGAAAGATGAATACAGCAATGTACAGAGACATCCTTGATGAAAACCTGTTCCAGAGTGCTCTGGACCTTAGACTGGGGTGACGGTTCATCTTTCAACAGGACAACGACCTAAGCACACAGCCCACATAACAAAGGAGTGGCTACGGGCCGACTCTGTGAATGTCCTGGAGTGGCCCAGCCAGAGCCCAGACTGAAAATGGCTGTGCACCGACTCTCCCCATCCAACCTGATGGAGCTTGAGAGGTCCTGCAAAGAAGGTGTGCCAAGCTTGTAGCATCATACTCCAAACGACTTGAGGCTGGAATTGGTGCTAAAGGGGCTTCAACAAAGTATTTAGCAAAGGCTGGGAATACTTATATACATGGGGGGTTTGTTCATTTTTTATTTTTAAGAAATTGCAAAGATTTCAAAACGAACTTCTTTCACGTAGTCATTATGGGATATTGTTTGTAGAATGTGGAAGAAAAAAATTAATTTAATCCATTTTGGAATAAGGCTGTAACATAACAAAATGTAGCAAAAGGGAAGCGCTGGGAATACTTTCTGGATGCACTGCATATAGACCCTGCTGACCAAAGATGGCCGCCAAGGGTCACATGGCTGCAGTGTAGCCAACCAGCACTCTGCTCCATTGACTCAGGCAGGGGTGTATTTACCACAAGGCAAACAAGGCATTTGCCTAGGGTGGCATTTTTCAGGAGGGCAGCACTGCCCCTTGGAAGCAGGGATGGAAGAAGGGACACACATGGAATGGGGACCTGGTGGGTTCCGAGAGATGCTGTGGGTTTCATGACGGTTAATGCAGAGCCTGACTCTCATTCCTGGGGATGTCCAGAGCTGAGAAGGAAGGTTATTTTCCCTCTCTTGCCATGGGGAAATGGTGGCTGGTGTATGGGGCGCAGTGGTAGTGGAAGGCTCTCTCGGGTGGGGAGCTGGGGTGTTGTTGGTCAATGTCAGTCTCTCTCTGTGGGGGGGGGGGGGATTTTTGTGCCTAGGGCAGCACAAAACCTAAATACACCACTGGACTCAGGAAACCATAGAGAGACTTCCTCTCCAGCTGTGGTACCACTTGAGTCGAGCACCACCTACAGTGGAGATGCACTTGCCTACAGGACAGTCAGCTGTGGTGGGGTGGGTTTCCCTGTTTGACCTCATAGTTAGGCCTACAAAGCACATAGGAACATAGTACAAAGTACTACTTGTACATTATCTACTGGGAGACAAACATCTAAAAATTTTTTAAGAAAACAGCCTCCAGAAGGCTAACTGATCACATCACAGCACAATGGCGCCCGCCCCAGTCTATAACTGGCTTTTGAAGCAAGGGCTACGTGAACCGGGCGACGCATGTCAATAAAGAAAAACTGAGGTTCAAAATCAACTTGCCAGCCAGCTTGCCAACAACCGAATTAACTTGTCTAACAGTATGCGTTAAAAACAGGGGTTTAGTTAGCACACATTTGCAAATACATACGTAAGCCACAGAGCCACGTCACGGCACCCTGGTATTCTGTGGTCCTAATGCCAGCCATAGACGGGTCGAAAATCGGCCGATTTTTTTATTTTCGTACTGTTAGTGGGTTAATTGGTCGGCCATTTTTCGGGCTTTTTGCACATTTTTTTTATCGGGCATGTTGGAAAATTAGCGGCCGATTTTGACGATCGGCTGATTATCCTGGCAATGATGGGCATAAAAAATCTGCGCATGAGCCGTAACCTGCAAGAAGAAGAAAAAGAAGAAGAAGAAGAAGAAGAGAAAGAAGAAGAAGAATTCCAGTCTGCTATTATATTTTATATGAAAAGTCTTGTGGTTGCAACAATGTATCTATTTGTATCCGAATAAAAACATCTGTATCCAAAATGGATACAAATGGATACTTTGTTGCAACCGCAAGACTTTTTCATATAAAATATAAACGCGGAGCTCTCTGCAAGGGGCCAAGGGCGGACTGACCATTCGAGCACTCAGGCACTGCCCGAGGGCCCGGGGTCAGTGGGGGGCCCCATGAGATGCCCCTGGTACCTTTCATTGGCTGTTTCATAGGCTTTTTTTGGTGTGGGCGAGGACACAGGGTCCCCATGATCCCCTATTGCCCGGAGGCCCCATGAGTTTTCAGTCCGCGCCAGCAAGGGACAGAAGTAATTATGGTTGGTTGGTGGTAACATCGAACGATTTTTTTTTTTTTAAACGGCCGATTTGACCCGTCTATGGCCTGCATAACTCTACAAATTTTGAGAGCCCCCATAGTAGAGGCACATATATTTAAAGGATAGATTAAGGGCAGGTGAACATGAGGGGGCCCAAACCTCTTAAAGGTACAGGAGTGCGCTGGACACCCAGCATATAGCAAAATGGCAGCCACGGTGTCCAGTGCACCCCTCGCCTACAATTCAACAGTACAGCAAAATGGCACCCGCCCCAGTCTATAAATGGCTTTTGAAGCAAGGACTACACAAAACGGGCGACGCATGTCAATAAAAAAAGAAAAAAAAAGGTTCAAAATCAACTTGCCAGCCAGCTTGCCAACAACCGAATTAACCTGGTAAAATTAGGAAAAAATCAGAGACCTATAAATATTATGCATCGCTAGAAGTAAATTATCTGCCCAGTAACCAAAACACATACATCAAAAAAAAAAATGAATTGGTGCTTGTTATCAGCCGTTATTGCTATGTATGCTATGCCTATATGGTACAATTTTTTGACACACCTCCTGTATGGCGGTGTAACCAATGTGTTGGTGCTGCAAATATATTAGACTATTGTCACTATGTCTGCAGCACATCATTACTAAGACCGGTTCTGACATTGCTTTTATGTGATTTTAGGTCTGTTTTTGTATTATCTCATACTGAGGTGATGGTGAACCAAGGTATTAACCTTAACCCCCCTATTCCCAAGTGTAGCTCAGGGTAAAGTTTCAGCATCACAAGCGGTGACCCCCCCCCCCCCCCCCGAGCTACACTCGGGAATACACTGCAGCGTTGCTCCGGGATCTCTTCTCCACTTACCTTGTCCTGCGCTCCCGCGATGTCCCCCCTGCAGTGTCCCCGGCAATGTCCTCCGGCCGATGCCGGCATCTGTCATCTGGATTCCGTTCCCTGCGACGTCGGGACGTACGGGGGACAGAACTGGTGGGAAATTAAAAAATATGAAAAAGTTATATTCACTAAATACACTAAAATCACATAGTATAACATTCCTGTATCAAACCATTTCACATACATTGTGTCCCGAGTGCTTTGTCCGGCGCCCTGCCTGCATTTTTACTGTTCTTTCTGCCTGGAAACTGAGAAACGTCCATGGCGTCCAAAAAGCGTCCCTTTAGGTCAGACGCGGTTTTAGACCGGTTAGAGAACAGCGATAGTAAATCAGAACCACTTGCAGAATTGAGTGATAATGATTGGTGGGGGAAATTCCTCATCAGACACTGAAAACGATTCTGCGACTGAGCTCAGCGATGTGCGAACTTGGCGCTCTATTTCACATTTCAGTGTTTTTGGTTTGATTATATTATTGAATTACATTTATTATTATTATATTATTTTTTATGATTATTTATTATATTATAATTTATGATTTCGTGTTTCAAGTTTTATCATCCCCGGGATGTTTACTAGACTCTTGTTCGGACAGATTTCAGTGAGTTATTCCTAAAAATTACAGCCTACAATAAAAAAAATACATATTTCCATGCAAAAAAATGTACCGCTTTGAGCACAGAAATATTGACATACAGTTGCAAGAAAAAGTATGTGAACCCCTTGGGATTACGTGGAGTTTTGCATGAATTGGGCATAAAATGTGCTCTGAACGTCATCTAAGTCACAACAATAGAAGAACACAGTCTGCTGAACATAATACTACACAAACATTAGCTGTTGCCATGGTTTAATTGCACATAACATGTAAACATTCACAGTGCAGGGAGGAAAAAGTATGTGAGGCCCTAGCTTAATGACTTCTCCCAGAGCTAATTGGAGCCAGGAGTGAGCCAACCTTGACTCTAATCAGTGTGATGATATTGGATGTGTTGCTGACAGCTGTCCTGCCCTTAAAAAACACACACCTGTTTTGGGTTTACTGGTTTCAAGAAGCACTGTCTGATGTGAACCATGCCTCGCAGAAAAGAGCTCTCAGAAGACCTACGATCAAGAATTGTTGACTTGCATGAAGCTGGAAAGGGTTACAAAAGTATCTCCTTGAGCCTTGATGTTCATGTGTCCACGGTAAGACAGACTGTCTACAAATGGAGAAAGTTTAGCACTGTTGCTACTCTCCCTAGGCGGGTTCGTCCTGTAAAAATGACTGCAAGAGCACAGCGCAGAATGCTGCATGAGGTAAAGAAGAATCCCAGAGTGTCAGCTAAAGACCTACAGAAATCTCTGGCACATGCTAACCTTTTTGTTGACACATCTACAATAAGGAAAACATTAAACAAGAATGGAGTACATGGGAGGACACCACGGAGGAAGCCATTGCTGTCCATAAAGAATATTGCAGCACGTTTGAAGTTTGCAAAAGAGCACCTGGATGTTCCACAGCACTACTGGCAAAATATACTGTGGACAGATGAAACCAAGATGGAGTTGTTTGGGAAGAACACACAACACTATGTGTGGAGAAAAAAAGGCACAGCACAGCAACATCAAACCCTCATCCCCACTGTGAAACATGGCGGAGGGAGCATCATGGTTTGGGGCTGCTTTGCTGCCTCAGGGCCTGGACGGATTGTTGTCATTGATGGGAAAATGAATTCCAGAGTTTATCAAGACATTTTGCAGGAAAACGTACGACCATCTGTCCACCAACTGAAGCTCCACAGAGGATGGGTGATGCAACAGGACAATGACCCAAAGCATACAAGTCATTCAACAGAACAATGGCTGCAACAGCACAGAATACGCCTTCTGGAGTGGCCCAGTCAGAGTCCTGACCTCGACCCGATTGAAATGCTGTGGCATGACCTTAAGAGAGCGATTCACACCAGACATCCCAAGAATATTGCTACACTGAAACAGTTTTGTGAAGAGGAGTGGTCCAAAATGACTCCAGATCGTTGTGCAGGTCTGATCTGCAACTACAGGAAACGTTTGGTTGAGGTTATTGCTGCCAAAGGGGGGTCAACCAGTTATTAAGTCCAAAGGCTCACATACTTTTTCCTCCCTGCACTGTGAATGTTTACATGTTATGTGCAATTAAAGCATGGCAACATCTAATGTTTGTGTAGTATTATGTTCAGCAGACTGTGTTCTTCTATTGTTGTGACTTAGATGACGTTCAGAGCACATTTTATGCCCAATTCATGCAAAACTCCACGTAATCCCAAGGGGTTCACATACTTTTTCTTGCAACTGTAATCAGACCGCTAGGGAGGTTAAATGTCCACGTGTGTATTGTGTAATAAAGCATAATTTTTGGAACTACTTCTAGTATCGCCTTCTGTCCACAATGTAACCACTTTCTGTGAACCGAATTAACCCGTCTAACTGTATGCGTTAAAAACGGTTTAGTTAGCACACATTTGCAAATACATACATAAGCCACAGAGCCACGTCACGGCACCCTGGTAATCTGAGGTCACATCCACTAATATAAAGATGAACAGTAGAGGGAACATTTGCAAATTTGTCTATAGAGCACAATATCCAAAATAGGGATCAGCAAACAAGTCAACGTAAAAGTCAAGCCAACAATCACCGCCAAGTAAACATTCCAATAATAACTCGGAATGTGCGCTTGCCGAAAAAAAAAAATACGCCGTAGTTTCCCTTTCAGCATCAATCGAAAAGCCAGAAAAGGGTTAAATTGACAGTAGTTCACAACCATTACCTCCTTAATGCCCAACATGAAGGAATAACAAGGAGATAATGTGGGACAGTAAACGGAATCTCGATTGGGCACCAAATGGAAGAGGTGATTGTGAATGGCTATTGAGGTCTATTATCACATTTGCAGTATAACAATCCCATAGTAAGCCATTATTCTGACTGGGCAATGCATTACCTGACACATAAAAGTTTGGCTTCGTGTGCTAAAAGCTTCAGGTACAGCCAAAAGCTTTTATCTTACGCAATAGCAGACAAACAGTGATCTATATCTCATTGTACGCTCCGCTTCCAGGTTCTGCACTTACCAGTCAGCTGTTCTCGGTATGCAGAATCCAGTAAAATCTCCGGGGTGCAGGCAAGCCGTCGTGATGGATGGTTTTGTTTTCTAAATTTATTTCAACTTTTGTTTTTTTTTTGTTTTTTTTTTAATATGTTTGTTCGCTTCCGTTCTCTGCTGCCAGAGGGTCCAAAAGACGCGAGCGACCGACGATCATATTTTATGTAAGCCTGGGCAGAGGTTCAGCAAATACATCCTGGAAATTGGGCCTCTTTTATGGACGGCGATGACGTTTGACATTAAAGGCAAAAAGTTACCTTTTTTTTTGGTCATTTTTATTTGTTTTTTTACATTTTTCTAAAAGTGTTTTTTTATTTTTATTTTTTTATTTTTCTAAAAGTGGTTCTTTACACCTCCTAATAATGTATTGTTTTTATAATGCCATCAATTGTTTCCTTCGCTCTCTAAAACACGACACCTATGCAGACAGCGCTGCTAATGATATGCAAATATTGATTTTAACCCCTTCAAGTCAGGACACTTTCACCCCCTTCCAGTCCGGACACTTTCACCCCCTTCCAGTCCGGACACTTTCCCCCCCTTCCAGTCCGGACACTGTCACCCCCTTCCAGTCCGGACACTTTCACCCCCTTCCAGTCCGGACACTTTCACCCCCTTCCAGTCCGGACACTTTCCCCCCCTTCCAGTCTGGACACTTTCACCCCCTTCCAGTCTGGACACTTTTACCCCCTTCCAGTCCAATCGCTTTCACCCCCTTCCAGTCTGGACACTTTCACCCCCTTCCAGTCAGGACACTTTCACCCCCTTCCAGTCCGGACGCTTTCACCCCCTTCCAGTCTGGACGCTTTCACCCCCTTCCAGTTCGGACACTTTCACCCCCTTCCAGTCTGGACACTTTCACCCCCTTCCAGTCTGGACACTTTCCCGCCCTTCCAGTCCGGACACTTTCCCGCCCTTCCAGTCCGGACACTTTCCCCCCCTTCCAGTCCGGACGCTTTCCCCCCCCTTCCAGTCCAGACACTCCCCCCCCCCTTCCAGTCCAGACACTTCCCCCCCCCTTCCAGTCCGGACACTTTCACCCCCTTCCAGTCCGGACACTTTCCCCCCTTCCAGTCCGGACACTTTCCCCTCCTTCCAGTCCGGACACTTTCACCCCCTTCCAGTCCGGACACTTTTACCCCCTTCCAGTCCGGACACTTTTACCCCCTTCCAGTCCGGACACTGTCACCCCCTTCCAGTCCGGACACTGTCACCCCCTTCCAGTCCAGACACTTTTACCCCCTTCCTGTCCGGACACTTTCCCCCCCTTCCAGTCCGGACACTTTTACCCCCTTCCAGTCCGGACACTTTCACCCCCTTCCAGTCCGGACACTTTTATCCCCTTCCTGTCCGGACACTTTTCCCCCCTTCCAGTCCGGACACTTTCACCCCCTTCCTGTCCAAGCCAATTTTCAGCTTTCAGCACTATCACACTTTGAATGACAATTGCGCAGTCATGCAACACTGTACCCATATGAATATTTTAGCATTTTTTTGAGACTGATAAAGCTTTATTTTGGTGGTATTTATTCACCGCTGGCATTTTTATTTTTTTTGCTATGTAAATGAAAATGTCCAAAAAATTTTAAAAAAAGTGTTTTTCTTATAAAAAAGTTAGCAAATAAATAATATTTGTATTGCCACAAATCGCACCACAAAGTATCGGTTTCAGGCATCGGGAGCATTTTCACGAGCACTTGTGAAAATACTTGGTATCTGCACCGATACTGGTATTGGTGCATCTCTAAATTTTACCACTGTGTCAGTTTAAACTTTTTCTCATACATGTTAAAACCATGCAATTTTTTCAAAGAAAAGTACTCATGAACCCCAAACAATTAGTAAATAATTTCTGAACAGAAATAAAGAATAAAATGGTGGCGGTTGCAATTTTTTTTTGCCATGCGATATCTACACCAATGTTTATCAAATCTATTTATTTTATTATAATTTATATTATCTATTTTATTATAATGTACTTTTTGTTTTAATAAGCCCCCTAAGTGCTAGCATTGGCAGGTGACAGGCTCTCTTTATGGAGACATAAAACTGTAAGCACCTTAGTTTGGCCACAATGTAAGAGGGAGAGATAAGGCGGGCTTAATTAAAAAAAAAAAAAATGACAGCGTATTATCTAAGAGACAATAGCCACACATATTGTTCAGTGGCTGGACAGTTTGTAAGCAGTTTGTTTAGGCTGCAACATGACAGGGAGAGATGAGGCGGGTTTTATTTTGAAATATACAGAAAAAAATTGTTTTTGGGTACGATATAAAAGACTGGGTTCTGTTGAGTAAATAGCTAACAAACACCTAAAGCCTTATTTCTGCACACCTGTTTAAAAAAAAACAAATTTTTTTGGTAAACTAGAAAGATAGGTGTTAGGTTTCCGTGGTAGTGAGCACTTGTAGAAAGCCAACTTGGGGTTCCTCAAGGGTGAGGAGTCTAAGCCCCACCCTGCTTCACCAGCATTCTGCATTACTACTGATGTCTGTACCACTGACCCCGCACTCTGCATTTTTATTAACTTCTGTACTCTGCATCACTGCTGACCTCTCCACTTTATATTACTGCTGACCCCTGCATTCTGCGTTACAACTGATGTCTGTACATTACATTACTGCTGACCCCTGCATTCTGCGTTACAACTGATGTCTGTACATTACATTACTGCTGACCCCTGCATTCTGCGTTACAACTGATGTCTGTACTTTGCATTTTTACTGACCCCTGCATTCTGCGTTACAACTGATGTCTGTACTTTGCATTACTGCTGACCCCTGCATTCTGCGTTACAACTGATGTCTGTACATTACATTGCTACTGACCCCTGCATTCTGCGTTACAACTGATGCCTATACTTTACATTACTACTGACCCCTGCATTCTGCGTTACAACTGATGTCTGTACTTTGCATTACTGCTGACCCCTGCATTCTGCGTTACAACTGATGCCTATACTTTGCATTACTGCTGACCCCTGCATTCTGCGTTACAACTGATGTCTGTACTTTGCAATACTTCTGACCCCTGCATTCTGCGTTACAACTGATGTCTGTACTTTGCAATACTTCTGACCCCTGCATTCTGCGTTACAACTGATGTCTGTACTTTACATTACTGATGACCCCTGCATTCTGCGTTACAACTGATGTCTGTACTTTGCAATACTTCTGACCCATGCATTGTGCGTTACAACTGATGTCTGTACATTACATTGCTACTGACCCCTGCATTCTGCGTTACAACTGATGTCTGTACTTTGCAATACTTCTGACCCCTGCATTCTGCGTTACAACTGATGTCTGTACTTTACATTACTGCTGACCCCTGCATTCTACGTTACAACTCATGTCTGTACTTTGCAATACTGCTGACCCCTGCATTCTGCGTTACAACTGATGTCTGTACTTTGCAATACTTCTGACCCCTGCATTCTGCGTTACAACTGATTTCTGTACATTACATTGCTACTGACCCCTGCATTCTGCGTTACAACTCATGTCTGTACTTTGCAATACTGCTGACCCCCGCATTCTGCGTTACAACTGATGTCTGTACTTTACATTACTGCTGACCCCTGCATTCTGCATTACAACTGATGTCTGTACTTTGCATTACTGCTGACCCCTGCATTCTGCCTTACAACTGATGTCTGTACTTTGCAGTACTTCTGACCCCTGCATTCTGCATTACAACTGATGTCTGTACTTTGCAATACTTCTGACCCCTGCATTGTGCGTTACAACTGTTGTCTGTACTTTGCATTTCTACTGACCCCTGCATTCTGCGTTACAACTGATGTCTGTACTTTGCATTACTGCTGACCCCTGCATTCTGCGTTACAACTGATGTCTGTACTTTGCATTACTGCTGACCCCTGCATTCTGCGTTACAACTGATGTCTGTACTTTGCATTACTACTGACCCCTGCATTCTGCGTTACAACTGATTTCTGTACTTTACATTACTGCTGACCCCTGCATTCTGCATTACAACTGATGTCTGTACTTTGCATTACTGCTGACCCCTGCATTCTGCCTTACAACTGATGTCTGTACTTTGCAGTACTTCTGACCCCTGCATTCTGCATTACAACTGATGTCTGTACTTTGCATTACTACTGACCCCTGCATTCTGCATTACAACTGATGTCTGTACTTTGCATTACTGCTGACCCCTGCATTCTGCGTTACAACTGATGCCTGTACTTTGCATTACTACTGACCCCTGCATTCTGCATTACAACTGATGTCTGTACTTTGCATTACTACTGATCCCTGCATTCTGCTTTACAACTGATGTCTGTACTTTGCAATACTTCTGACCCCTGCATTCTGCGTTACACCTGATTTCTGTAATTTACATTACTACTGACCCCTGCATTCTACGTTACAACTTATGTCTGTGCTTTGCATTTCTACTGACCCCTGCATTCTGTATTACAATTGATGTCTGTACTTTGCATTACTGCTGACCCCTGCATTCTGCATTGTCGGTGCAGTGGTGGGGGCTGTTACAAGCAGTGATCTCCCTGTATAGCTTTCAATGAAGCAGCTGGAAACCGCTCTCCTGCTCTCCCTCCTGCAGCTTTCAGCTGCTTCATTGAAAGCCATACAGGGAGACCGCTACTTGTAACTGCCCCCACCGCCACTCCTCCTAGTCCCGATGCTGCTCGCCCCCCACATTATTTCCACTCACCCAATGCGAGCGGGCGAATGGCAATTTTCAGGGCTGATCTAATCAGTGAGGGATGTTTATCCCAAAGTGTAATATTTGTTTTATTGTTCATGAGGGAATGGGCCTTATTTCTGGAGTGTATAAAAACCTGTGTTTTCTATCCAAAAAGAGTCCCAGTTTGGCATCTAAGTTAGTCTCGGGTGCAATGCCCGGCTATAATACCACGGTCTTGTGTCCCATTGGCGAGGAAGCGATTCTCTGACAGAGTCACCCAATCGGGATGACAGGCATTCCGTCACAATCAAAAAACAGAATTAAAATTTTTAAAAAAGTAGCGCATCGCCATATAGCCAAAGATAGCCTGGTCATGAAGGGGGGGGGGGGGAGGGTAAATCTTTTAGAAGGCAAGTGGTTAAAGGCCAGACAGTACATTATAGTTACAAAAAAGTAGCACAGTGCCATATAGTCAAAATTTGCCTGGTCACAAAGGGCGGGGGGGTAAATCTTCCAGAAGGCAAGTGGTTAAGGGCCAGATAGTGCATTATGGTTACAAAAAAGTAGCGCGGAGCCATCTAGCCAAAAATAGCCTGATTGCAAAGGGGGGGGAGGGTAAATCTTCCAGAAGGCAAGTGGTTAAGGGCCAGTGTGACAGGAGTCACTTTGGGTGGGGGCCTATAAAACACAGCTCACTTTGGAGGGGTGGGGAGACCCCTGTCTCAGCTCCCCATATTCCTCTTATGTGTAAGTCACCCTGTGCCTGTTAGGGGTGCAGGGTGAAATGTCCTGCTATTGAGTAGACATGTATAGGTGGGGTGTGGGGGTTTTTTCATTGTTTAATGCCATGTGGTTGTCCCATTGTTCTATTGTGTGTCTTGCTTGGGAGCAAACTATTATGGCATGTATGTGTTTATGTGTATTGACTTGGTGGGGGGGGGGTGTTTCCAGCAGCCCTCCTGACGGGACTGTCTGTTGGGATCAGGGGTGGACTGACCATTTGGAAACTCGGGCACTTCCCGAGGGCTCGGGGTCAGTAGGGGGCCCCATGAGATGCCCCTGGAGTTTGGGCAAGGACACAGGGGCCCCATGATCCCCTATTGCCTCATGAGTTGTCAGTCTGCCCTTGGTTGGGATGTGTCTCTTGTTACTAAATGTATTGTCCCACCCTGTGTATATATCTTGTGTCTGTGTTAAAATAAAGCAGTCCATTTCCTGTTTCAATACGAGTCTGGTGCTGTTTCATCTTGTATGGTCAGCGGTGGTGTCCGTGGATCTGTGTTCGGACAGGGAAGCGGAAATTCCCTAGTGCAGTCGGGGTCCAGTTCCGTTATAGCCAGGGTCGGACTGACAACTCATGGGGCCCCCAGGCAATAGGGGATCATGGGGCCCCTATGTCCTTGCCCAAACTCAAAAAAGCCTATGAAAAAGGTACCAGGGTCATCTCATGGGGCCCCCTACTGACCCCGGGCCCTCGGGCAGAGCCCGAGTTTCCAAATGGTCAGTCCGCCCCTGGTTATAGCCAGGTAGTGCATTATGGTTACAAAAAAGTAGCGCAGCACCATATAGCCAAAAATAGCCTGGTCACGAAGAGGGGGGGGTAAATCTTCCAGAAGGCAAGTGGTTAAAGTCCAGGCAGTGCATTATAGTTAAGAAAAAAAAAAAGTAGCGCAGCACCACATAGCCAAAAATAGCCTGGTCGCAAAGGGGGGGTAAATCTTCTGGAGGGCAAGTGGTTAAAAGGCCAGACAGTGCATTATAGTTACAAAAAAGTAACTCAGCACCATATAGCCAAAAATAGCCTGGTCGCAGGGGAAGGGGGGGGGTAAATCTTCCAGAAGCCAAGTGGTTAAAGGCCAGGTAGAGCATTATAGTTACAAAAAAGTAGCGCAGCACCATATAGCCACAAATTGCCTGGTCACGAAGGGGGGGTAAATCTTCCAGAAGGCAAGTGGTTAAGGGCCAGATAGTGCATTATCAGGGGCGGACTGACCATTTGGGCATTTGGGCACTGCCCGAGGGCCCAGGGTCAGTAGGGGGCCCCATGAGATGCCCCTAGTACCTTTAATAGGCTTTTTTGGGTGTGACTTGAGTGTGGGTGAGGACACAGGGGCCCCATGATCCCCTATTGCCCCGGGGCCCCATGAGTTGTCAGTCCGCTCCTGTGCATTATGGTTAAAAAAAGTAGCGCAGCACCATATAGCCAAAAATAGCCTGGTTGCGTGTGGGGGGGGGGGGTAAATCTTCCGGAGGGTAACTGGTTAAAGGCCATGCAGTGCATTATGGTTTAAAAAAAGTAGCGCAGTGCCATATAGCCAGAAATAGCCTGGTCACGAAGGGGGGGGGGGGTAAATCTTCCAGAAGGCAAGTGGTTAAGGGCCAGATAGTGAATTATTAGGGGTGGACTGACCATTTGGGCATTCGGGCACTGCCTGAGGGCCCAGGGTCAGTAGGGGGCCCCATGAGATGCCCCTAGTACCTTTAATAGGCTTTTTTGGGTGTGGTTTGAGTGTGGGTGAGGACACAGGGGCCTCATGATCCCCTATTGCCCGGGGGCCCCATGAGTTGTCAGTCCGCTCCTGTGCATTATGGTTACAAAAAAGTAACTCAGCACCATATAGCCAAAAATAGCCTGGTCACGATGGGGGGGGGGGTAAATCTTCCAGAAGGCAAGTGGTAAAGGGCCAGATAGTGCATTATCAGGGGCGGACTGACCATTTGGGCATTCGGGCACTGCCCGAGGGCCCAGGGTCAGTAGGGGGCCCCATGAGATGCCCCTGGTACCTTTTAATAGGCTTTTTTGGGTGTGGTTTGAGTGTGGGTGAGGACACAGGGGCCCCATGATCCCCTATTGCCCGGGGGCCCCATGAGTTGTCAGTCCGCTCCTGTGCATTATGGTTACAAAAAAGTAGCGCAGCACCATATAGCCAAAAATAGCCTGGTCGCGTGGGGGGGTAAATCTTCCGGAGGGTAACTGGTTAAAGGCCATGCAGTGCATTATGGTTTAAAAAAAGTAGCGCAGTGCCATATAGCTAGAAATTGCTTGGTCACAAAGGGGGGGGGGGGTAAATCTTCCAGAAGGCAAGTGATTAAGGGCCAGATAGTGCATTATGGTTACAAAAAAGTAACTCAGCACCATATAGCCAAAAATAGCCTGGTCGCGTGGGGAAGGGGGGGGGGTAAATCTTCCGGAGGGTAACTGGTTAAAGGCCATGCAGTGCATTATGGTTTAAAAAAAGTAGTACAGTGCCATATAGCCAAAAATAGCCTGGTCGCGGGGGGGGTAAATCTTCCGGAAGGCAAGTGGTTAAAGGCCAGGCAGTGCATTATGGTTACAAAGAATTGGGCCCGTAGAAAATCACCATAAATTCCTCGAACGAGTAGGATTCACGTCGAGCCCTTCACCTCACCCCCTGATCAGGTGTCATCTCAGGGGCCATTTACAGCCAGCATTAGATCCGGGGTAATTTGCAAAGCGTATATACACGCAACCACGGGGCGTCCGATAGCGAGGCAATCACGAACGTCGGGAATAAGAGCCGCTCAGCAGGTACCCCGTGTCCCCGAGCCCATATTAAAGCCGAATTTCCTCTCTCAGACTACTAGAGTGTACCTTTTTGATTCAACTTTGTAAGGTTCTCCCGTAGTCTGAAGCATGACTTTACCATCCGCACATGTACCCAGCCTTTAAATACATTCTCCCTGTGATGTGTTCACTCCAGCGGCTGTGCAGTTTACAGATGTAAAGAGGTCCCCCGCTGGGTTCTACTTTTACCCTGTACAGCTCTTCCCGTTCCAGAATTAGATTGTGATCTCTTCAGGGCAAGGATGGATTGTTCGCAGTCTGTGCCGCGAACAGGGGCCGCCTGTACAATTTTAATGAAATGCCTTTGATCTAATGTATCTCCATGCCCCACTTTATTTGGCAGACTTTTTTTTTTTTTTTTTTTTTTTTTTTAGTAAGGCAGGATTTACATAAAGGGTTCTGAAACAGCAAGCTGCGAGAAAAGGCAAAAAAAAAAAAGCGAGACGTGCTCGGCCTTCACGCCTTCACGCGAGGCATGGGAGCAGTGTAAATGTTAAATTTTATGGCAAAATTAAGTACCAGAATACATTTAACTGCCTACATAGCCCTATAATTACTTTCAGCATTAGTTACTACTGCCGGTGAGTTATGGTATCAGGTTGCTTTAAAGAGGAAATAGTGGACTGAAATAGATTTGTACAAATAGTCGCAGCTTACAAAGTTTAATGTCTGCCCTGTCCGGTTTTTTTTCCCCGCCATGTTTATATATAGACGTGCTTACTGGGATAATTTGGGCTCAATTTATTCTCTCTCTCTTTCTATGTATGTTTACATCTACTGAAATAATTCTAAGCCTTTTAAAGTGGATGTAAACCCGGAGATACCCCCTTCACATAGCTCACAGCAACAGAGCTGAGGCTATCAATCACAGGCTGTGTGCTGAAGCTCCCTCCCCTGTCACCTTTTTCACTTGGTGTCAGGAAAACTTGTCAGAAGGGATTCGTGCTGATTGCAGAGGAAGGAGGCAGCAGACAGAGCTGAGGCTGTCAATCACAGGCTGTGTGCTGCAGCTCCCTCCCCTGTCACCTTTTTCACTTGGTGTCAGGAAAACTTGTCAGAAGGGATTCCTGTTGATTGCAGAGGAAGGAGGCAGCAGACAGAGCTGAGGCTAAAAATCACTGGGATAATTTGGGCTCCGTTTATTCTCTTTCTTTCTATATATGTTTACATCTACTGAAATAATTTGAAACCTTTTAAAGTGGATGTAAACCTGGTGATACCCCCTTCACATAGCTCACAGCAACAGAGCTGAGGCTATCAATCACAGGCTGTGTTCTGCAGCTCCCTCCCCTGTCACCTTTTTCACTTGGTGTCAGGAAAACTTGTCAGAAGGGATTCGTGTTGATTGCAGAGGAAGGAGGCAGAAGACAGAGCTGAGGCTGTCAATCACAGGCTGTGTGCTGCAGCTCCCTCCCCTGTCACCTTTTTCACTTGGTGTCAGGAAAACTTGTCAGAAGGGATTCCTGTTGATTGCAGAGGAAGGAGGCAGCAGACAGAGCTGAGGCTATCAATCACTGGGATAATTTGGGCTCCGTTTATTCTCTTTCTTTCTATATATGTTTACATCTACTGAAATAATTTGAAACCTTTTAAAGTGGATGTAAACCTGGTGATACCCCCTTCACATAGCTCACAGCAACAGAGCTGAGGTTATCAATCACAGGCTGTGTTCTGCAGCTCCCTCCCCTGTCACCTTTTTCACTTGGTGTCAGGAAAACTTGTCAGAAGGGATTCGTGTTGATTGCAGAGGAAGGAGGCAGAAGACAGAGCTGAGGCTGTCAATCACAGGCTGTGTTCTGCAGCTCCCTCCCCTGTCACCTTTTTCACTTGGTGACAGGAAAACTTGTCAGAAGGAATTCGTGTTGATTGCAGAGGAAGGAGGCAGCAGACAGAGCTGAGGCTGTCAATCACAAGCTGTGTCCTGCAGCTCCCTCCCCTGTCACCTTTTTCACTTGGTGTCAGGAAAACTTGTCAGAAGGGATTCGTGTTGATTGCACAGGAAGGAGGCAGAAGACAGAGCTGAGGCTATCAATCACTGGGATAATTTGGGCTCAATTTATTCTCTCTTCCTTTCTATATATGTTTACATCTACTGAAATAATTTGAAACCTTTTAAAGTGGATGTAAACCCGGAGATACCCCCTTCACATAGCTCACAGCAACAGAGCTGAGGCTATCAATCACAGGCTGTGTGCTGCAGCTCCCTCCCCTGTCACCTTTTTCACTTGGTGTCAGGAAAACTTGTCAGAAACTTGTCAGAAGGGATTCGTGCTGATTGCAGAGGAAGGAGGCAGAAGACAGCAGACAGAGCTGAGGCTATCAATCACAGGCTGTGTACTGGGATAATTTGGGCTCAGTTTATTCTCTTTCTTTCTATATATGTTTACATCTACTGAAAGAATTCTAAACCTTTTAAAGTGGTTGTAAACCCGGTGATACGCAGAGATGAAACAAATCCTCCTACATAACTTGTACCTGTTTATCTGCGGTCTTCTCTTCTCTACATCCATTCAAAGTACAGAATTTATAAAGCTTTCAGAAAAAAGGGGGCAGGGAGCTGAAATGACACACTGCAGAGCTCAGTGAGGAGAGCTCTGAGAGCTGATTGGAAGGAAGTGACACACACCCCTTCACATAGCTCACAGCAACAGAGCTGAGGCAATCAATCACAGACTGTGTGCTGCAGCTCCCTCCCCTGTCACCTTTTTCACTTGGTGTCAGGAAAACCTGTCAGAAGGGATTTGTGTTGATTGCAGAGGAAGGAGGCAGCAGACAGAGTTGAGGCTATCAATCACAGGCTGTGTACTGGGATAATTTGGGCTCAGTTTATTCTCTCTTTCTTTCTATATACGTTTACATCTACAGAAATGATACAAAACCTTGTTTATAAACCCTTCCATATACCCAGCAACGTGACCGGCCTCCAGGTGATACGCAGAGATGAAACAAATCCTCCTACATAACTTGTACCTGTTTATCTGCGGTCTTCTCTTCTCTACATCCGTTCAAAGTCCAGAATTTTTAAAGCTTTCAGCAAAAAGGGGGTGGGGAGCTTTAATGACACACTGCAGAGCTCAGTGAGGAGAGCTCTGAGAGCTGATAGGAAGGAAGTGACAAACACCCCTTCACATAGCACACAGCAACAGAGCTGAGGCTATCAATCACCGGCTATGTGCTGGAGCTCCCTCCCTTGTCACTTTTTTCACTTGGTGTCAGGAAAACTTGTTAGAAGGGATTCGTGCTGATTGCAGAGGAAGGGGGCAGCAGACAGAGCTGAGGCTGTCAATCACAGGCTGTGTGCTGCAGCTCCCTCCCCTGTCACCTTTTTCACTTGGTGTCAGGAAAACTTGTTAGAAGGGATTCGTGCTGATTGCAGAGGAAGGAGGCAGAAGACAGCAGACAGAGCTGAGGCTATCAATCACAGGCTGTGTACTGGGATAATTTAGGCTCAGTTTATTCTCTTTCTTTCTATATATGTTTACATCTACTGAAAGAATTCTAAACCTTTTAAAGTGGTTGTAAACCCGGTGATACGCAGAGATGAAACAAATCCTCCTACATAACTTGTACCTGTTTATCTGCGGTCTTCTCTTCTCTACATCCATTCAAAGTACAGAATTTATAAAGCTTTCAGCAAAAAGGAGGTGGGGAGCTGAAATGACACACTGCAGAGCTCAGTGAGGAGAGCTCTGAGAGCTGATTGGAAGGAAGTGACACACACCCCTTCACATAGCTCAGAGCAACAGAGCTGAGGCTATCAATCACCGGCTGTGTGCTGGAGCTCCTTCCCCTGTCACCTTTTTCACTTGGTGTCAGGAAAACTTGTCAGAAGGGATTTGTGCTGATTGCAGAGGAAGGAGGCAGCAGACAGAGCTGAGGCTGTCAATCATAGGCTGTGTGCTGGAGCTCCCTCCCCTGTCACTTTTTTCACTTGGTGTCAGGAAAACTTGTCAGAAGAGATTTGTGCTGATTGCAGAGGAAGGAGGCAGCAGACAGAGCTGAGGCTGTCAATCACAGGCTGTGTTCTGCAGCTCCCTCCCCTGTCACCGTTTTCACAGTTTCTTACAATTTTCTGTCCAATTTCCTTTAGATTTACCTTCACCTATGTAGTACAAGGGCCGGCCTAATTGGATACAATTGGAAGTGCCGTTAGGTTTGACCTCCTATTATATGGTTTTTGGTAACTCTAAAACAACATTCTCAAGAAAATTGTATAATGTATGTCCAGCCTTAGTCACTGGAACCCTTTAGGCCTGGTAGGACCTTTAAGGGGAGCCCTACCCCCCAAAAATGGAGGAGGTACTTTTGGGTAAGGGGGCTCCCCCTCCCCCCCCAAAGCACCTTGTCCCCATGTTGATGGGGACAAGGGCCTCTTCCCTACAACCCTGGGCTGTGGTTGTGGGGGTCTGTACAAATCCCCCTCAAATGCCAGGACAGTACAAACCCCCCAAATGCCAGGACAGTACAAACCCCCCAAATGCCAGGATAGTACTAATACCCCCCAAAATGCCAGGACAGTAAAAATACCCCCCAAATGCCAGGACAGTACAAATCCCCCCCAAATGTCAGGACAGTAAAAATAACCCCCAAAGGCCAGGACGGTACAAATCCCCCCCAAATGCCAGGAGAGTACTAATACCCCCCCAAATGTCAGGACAGTAAAAATACCCCCCAAAGGCCAAGACGGTACAAATCTCCCCAAATGCCAGGATAGTACTAATACCCCCCAAATGCCAGGACAGTACAAATCCCACCCCAAATGCCAGGACAGTACAACCCCCCAAATGCCAGGACAGTACAAATCTCCCCAAATGCCAGGACAGTACAAATCCCACCCCAAATACTAGGACAGTACAACCCCCCAAATATCAGGACAGTACAAATCCACCCCAAGTGTCAGGACAGTAAAAATACTTCCCAAATATCAGGACGGTACAAATCCCCCCAAATGCCAGGACAGTACAAATCCCCCCCAAAATGCCAGGACAGTACAAATCCCACCCCAAATACTAGGACAGTACAACCCCCCAAATATCAGGACAGTACAAATCCACCCCAAGTGTCAGGACAGTAAAAATACTTCTCAAATATCAGGACGGTACAAATCCCCCCAAAGGCCAGGACAGTACAAATCCCCCCAAATGTCAGGACAGTACAAATCCCCCCCAAATGTCAGGACAGTACAGTATGTACATGTGATCACTGCACAGTTGTAAGCAGTGAATTGCATGAAAGGAAGCCATTCATTGTTTACAACTGTCATGTGATCCTCTGTGATTGGTCACAGCAATCACGTGACACTGGCAGTGTCCAGTGGAGCGATCCTCGAAGGACATCATATGACGTCATCCCAGGATAATAGGGATCCTCCTGCCTGTTAAGTGTCATCTTTATCTGTGGTTGCTTGAGCAAAGCAGTATTCATGCAGTCATGTCCGTCCACATCATCCTCTTTGGAAACTCTGAAGAGGGATGCTTAGCCTGGGAAGACTAGGCAGCTTCTCATTGCCAAAGCCGATAACCCTTCAAAGGGTAAGTGGAAACCATTCCTTTAGTGTACTGACAAAGTTTTTATTGAATGGAACCTCCTGTTAGGTGTCATCATCTCTATCCCTGGCTGCTTAAACCAGCAGGATACATAGTCATGCTCGTTCGCCTCTTCCTTTTTATAGAGTCTGAAGAGGCTGTCTTGCCTGGCATGACTATGACGGTGGTGCAGGGTCAGGTTGCCGTTTATAAATGGCCTCCCCACCCCCTGCTTGTGCGCACTCCCTGAGACACTCCGGACACAGTGGAACACCAATCGTCGTACGGGACCTCTGTGCGAGGTCCCGATAATGTGATCACTGATTGGCCAATCAGTGATCACATGAAGAGTAGTAAGCAAGATGTCACTTCTGACATCATTGCTTACTACGTGTGAAATCTGTGAATGATCACTGAGGTCACATGGTACAGGGCTATTCACAACAGATGTAAAAAAAAGTTTAAAAATTATAATTTTTGGTTATAAACTAATTTGTGTTTTTTTTTTTTTTTACTAAAAAGATAACGGAATACATTTTGGCCAAGATTTATGATGAAATATTAAAAGAAAAACACTTTTTTCAAAATTGGTGGTTAAAGCAGCTAAAAAAAACCTAATAACTGAGTCCGGGTTCACACTGATGCGGTGCAAAATTCGCATTTCCGGGTAGGGGGCGCGCGCTCTACCCTCAACCGCCATTCACAGCCACGGCTGTCAATTACCAAGCCCCAGCCGGTAATTACTCGCCGGCGCCGGGTGATTTCCTAGGATCTCTGACGGGGAAGAGGACTGTTTTGTTTACTAACAGTCCTCCTCCATGTCAGCTTGGGGACACTGCTGTGAATGGCTGTGTGCAGGACAGCGTGATTACAGTGAATCACCCCGCCCCCCTGCCCCCTAGTAAAACACACCCAGCACACAGTTAACCCTTTGATTACCCCTCATGTTAACCCTTTCCTGCCCAGTGCCATTAGTACAGTGTCAGTGCTTTTTTAGCACTGATCACTGTATTGGTGTCACTGAGGATGTCAGTGACACCAAGTCAGTTCCCCCCCCAGTGTCAGAATGTCTGCCGCAGTCCCGCTTATAGTCACTGATTGCTGCCATTACTAGTAAAAAAATAATCCCAGCATCTATACCGTCAGACGCTATAACTTTCACGCAAACCAATTAATTTACACATATTGGGATTTTTTTTTTTTTAGCAAAGACGTCGCAGGATACATTTTGGCTGAAATTTATTACGAAATTTGATTTTTAAATTTTTTTTTTACTGGACATGTTTAACCGTTTCAATACCGTGCAATTTTACACCTTCCTGCCCAGACTTTGAATGACAATTGCGCGGTCATACAACATTGTACCCAAACTAAAATTTTATCATTTTCTTCACACAACTAGAGCTTTCTTTTGGTGGTATTTAATCACCGCTGGGGTTTTTATTTTTTGCTAAATTAACAAAAAAAGACCAAAAATTTTGAAAAAAAAACAAATTTTTCTTTGTTTCTGTTATAAAAGTTTACAAATAAATAATTGTTCTTCATAAATTTAGGCCGAGATGTATTCTGCTACATGTCTTTGGGGAAAATAACCCAAATTAGGATGTATTTTTTAGTTTGTAGGAAAGTTATAGAGTTCACAAACTATGGTATAGATCTGAATATTGATCAGTCCTGAAGTACTGACAGCCAATCTAATTTCTTGAGGTCCAAGAATGTCAGAACAGTACAGATATCCCCCAAATGTCAGGACAGTAAAGATATCCCCCAAATGTCAGGAAAGTACAGATATCCCCCAAATGTCAGGAAAGTACAGATATCCCCCAAATGTCAGGACAGTACAGATATCCCCCAAATGTCAGGAAAGTACAGATATCCCCCAAATGTCAGGACAGTACAGATATCCCCCAAATGTCAGGACAGTAAAGATATCCCCCAAATGTCAGGAAAGTAAAGATATCCCCCAAATGTCAGGACAGTAAAGATATCCCCCAAATGTCAGGACAGTAAAGATATCCCCCAAATGTCAGGAAAGTACAGATATCCCCCAAATGTCAGGAAAGTACAGATATCCCCCAAATGTCAGGACAGTACAGATATCCCCCAAATGTCAGGAAAGTACAGATATCCCCCAAATGTCAGGACAGTACAGATATCCCCCAAATGTCAGGACAGTAAAGATATCCCCCAAATGTCAGGAAAGTAAAGATATCCCCCAAATGTCAGGACAGTAAAGATATCCCCCAAATGTCAGGACAGTACAGATATCCCCCAAATGTCAGGACAGGACAGATATCCCCCAAATGTCAGGACAGTACAGATATCCCCCAAATGTCAGGACAGGACAGATATCCCCCAAATGTCAGGACAGTACAGATATCCCCCAAATGTCAGGACAGGACAGATATCCCCCAAATGTCAGAACAGTACAGATATCCCCCAAATGTCAGGACAGTACAGATATCCCCCAAATGTCAGAATAGTACAGATATCCCCCAAATGACCCCTTTTTGCAGAGTAGACAGTCCGATGTACTTCATAAGAGGCATGGCGAGTTTTTTGAAGTTGTATTTTTTTGTCATAATTTTTCAGAAAATGAAAAAATGAAAAAAATTATTTTCACTATTTTGTTTTTTACATACTGTCACCAGTGCAGTACAGCGTCATCATATAACTGGCATGGCGGTGAACAGGGACACTGACTGGTGACAGTATGAAAAAAAAAAAATATTTTTTTTTATTTTTTTTTATTTTTTTATTATATTTAATTTTTTATTACATTTTTTTTATTTTTTTTAAGATTTTTTTTCATATTTTACTATGACCAAAATAGTACAATGTTACCATAGTAACATTGTACTTCTTTTGGGTAAGTGATCAGTATTTTTTTTTTTTTTTTTTTTACACAATTTGCTTATAGCAAAGAATTACTTTCCTCTCAGCAAGCATTTAACTGAATGAAATCGATTCATTCAGCTTTTTTTTTTTTTTTTTTGTGCTTAGCTGTGATTTGGTCACAGCTAATCACATGACATGTGCATGTGATTAGCTGTGACCATTCACAGCTAGGTACTAGTATACAATGGATGGCATCATGAATGAAGCCATCCATGTATACAACTGTCATGTGACCTGCTGTGATTGGTCACAGCAGGTCACATAGTACCAGCAACGGGAGCCGGTACTCGGATCTGTCATCGGCCGTGTCCGAGGTGCACGGCTGCCGACAGATCGCACTGCTGCGCCGCTCTGCACTAGCGCAAACGGCGCATGTGCGGGAGCACGCCAAATGGCGTGCACCCGGAATGGAGGAGCACATCTGAAGCCGCCAAACGGCCATTGGCCGGGCGGCTAATGGTTAATAGCAAAAAGTCAAAAATATTGGGTTTTTTTCTCAAAATTGTTGGTCTTTTTTTTTATAGCGCAAAAAAAATAAAAAACACACAGGGGATTAAATGCCACCAAAATAAATCTATATTCGTGGGAAATAAAGGACGTAAATTTCATTTGGGTGCAGCGTTGCATGACTGCGCAATTGTCAATTAAGGTAACGCAGCGCCAAAATGCAAAAAATGGCGTGGTCAGGAGGGGGGTATAATTTTCCAGAACTTAAGTGGTTAAGACTATTTTTGATCAAATGTTGTTAGGCTATTGTTTTAGGCTATTTCTGGTGAAGCATTGTTGAGTTGTAGTTTTAGGAGTTTTTTTTTTCTGGTCATACATTCTTAGTCTATTGTTTTAGGCTATTTTCTTTTCTGGTCGATTGTTTTTAGGTTATTACTTTAGGTTATTTTCTCTTCTGCTCAAATGTTGTTAGCCTCTTGCTTTAATTTATTTTTGGTTGAATGTAGTTAGCCTGTTGTTTTAGGCTATTTTTTGGTCAAATGTTCTTAGTCTATTGTTTTAGGCTATTTTCTCTTCTGGTCGATTGTTTTTAGGTTATTACTTTAGGTTATTTTTTCTTCTGGTTGAATGCTCTTAGGCTAAGGTTTTAGGCTATTTCAGGTCAAGCATTGTTAGGTTGTAGTTTTAGGGTTTTTTCTTTTCTGGTCAAATGTTCTTAGGCTATTATTTTAGGCTATTTTCTCTTCTGGTCAAATGTTGTTAGCCTCTTGCTTTAAATTATTTTTGGTTGAATGTAGTTAGACTGTTGTTTTAGGCTATTTTCTCTTCTGGTTGAATCTCTTAGGATAATGTTTTGGGCTATTTCTGGTCAAGTATTGTTAGGTTGTAGTTTTAGGGTTTTTCTCTTTTCTGGTCAAATGTTCTTAGGCTATTATTTTAGGCAATTTTCTCTTCTGGTCAAATGTTGTTAGCCTGTTGCTTTAAATTATTTTTGGTTGAATGTAGTTAGCCTGTTGTTTTAGGCTATTTTCTCTTCTGGTTGAATCTCTTAGGCCTCTTGCTTTAACCCCCTTGGCGGTATTCCCGAGTGTAGCTCAGGGTGAAGTTTCAGTACCAAAAGCGGTAACCCTGAGCTACACTCGGGAATACACTGCGGCGCTGCTCTGGGATCCCTCGATCACTTACCTTGTCCTGCGCTCTTGCGATGTCCCCCCTGCAGTGTCCCTGGCAATGGCTATTTTCTTTTCTGGTCAAATGTTGTTAACCTCTTGCTTTAATTTATTTTTGGTTGAATGTAGTTAGCCTGTTGTTTTAGGCTATTTTCTCTTCTGGTTGAATCTTTTAGGCTAATGTTTTGGGCTATTTCTGGTCAAGTATTGTTAGGTTGTAGTTTTAGGGTTTTTTTCTTTTCTGATCAAATGCTCTTTGGCTATTGTTTTAGGCTATTTTCTCTTCTGGTCAAATGTTGTTAGCCTCTTGCTTTAATTTATTTTTGGTTGAATGTAGTTAGGCTATCGATTTAGGCTATTTCTAGTCAAGTATTGTTAGGTTGTATTTTAGGGTTTTTTTTATGGTCAAATGTTCTTAGGTTATTTTCTCTTCTGGTCAAATGTTCTTAGCCTCTTGCTTTAAATTATTTTTGGTTGAATGTATTTAGCCTGTTTTAGGCTATTTTTTTGGTTGACTGTTTGTAGGCTATTGTTTTAGGCTATTTTCTCTTCTGGTTAAGAGATCTAATTCTATTGTTTTAGGCTATTTCTGGTCGAATACTGTTAAGATGTTTCAGGCTATTTTTATTTCTGGTTGAATGTCCTTTGGCTATTGTGTTAGTCTATTTTCACACATATGCAGTGCAGGAAATACAGCGATCCCTGTGCATTTCACCCACCACCAGGGGGCCCCCCCGGGCAATAGGGGATCATGGGGCCCCTGTGTCCTTGCCCAAACTCAAAAAAGCCTATGAAAAAGGAACCAGGGGCATCTCATGGGGCCCCCTACTGACCCCGGGCCCTCGGGCAGTGCCCGAATTTCCAAATGGTCAGTCCGCCCCTGCCCACTGCATAGCAATCTCGCTGTGTTTTCAATCTGCTGCGGGTGTCAATGTAAAGTTACCAACACCCCAAATGGATTGTAAATGCAGTGCGCTTTGCCAGCACTGGATCTCACGGTACAAAACAACTATGCAATCCGGTTGCAGTGCAGCTCCACAAAAAAAGACGCCTGCACATCTTTGGCGCGATGCGGCGCAATTTGAGTCCATTCAAAATGAAACTGAAACGCATGTGAATTGCACAGGAATACAGTGCGGTTCCTGTGCAATTCACATGTGGATAATAGTGTGAACCGGAGCTTAACCTCTTCACGCCGGCCGAGCGCAAATGCGTGGCCTCCCGGCGTCTGGGCTTAGATGCCGAGCGGCCACACATTTTCGTTCTATTAAAAAAAGACATATGTGCTGAGAGCGCGCGCCCTGCCCGCTCCCAGCACACATGTCCGGTACTCACAGAAAGGTCCTGATCTCCTCTTTTGATTGGGACATTTCCCGATCATGTGACCACCGTGATGGCATGTCACGGCGGTCACGTGAGTCTAAACCCCGCCCCGCCTCCCAGCTTCTGAAACCCTTAAAGGGCCGGGAGGCACCGGAGCGAAGGGGTTAAGCGTCTTTTGGTAGAATATTGCCAGGCAAGTTGTTTAAATCCCTCCAGCCCGGCCTACTGTAGGATGACGGCCGAGCGGGATCCCTATTATCCCCATGGGCCGCGCTCTGGAGTGATCTGTCACCAGCTGTGTCCCCTGGCCTGCTGCCAGTGTCAAGTGATTGCTGTGACCAATCACAGAGGATCACATGACAGTTGTAAACAATGAATGGCTTCTTTTCATGCAGTAGTTTCTGTTGTGATCAGCTGTGATGGGTCACAGTGGCTGCATGTACAGACTGGACCCCTCTGTAGCATGTGATCAGCTATGACCAATCACAGCAGATCACAACAAAAACTACTGAATGAATCAATTTCATTCAGTAAAAATTCTTGCTTATAACAATGAAATTTGTTGGTATAAGCAACCAAAGAAAAAAAAAAATCCTGATCACTCTCCCAGTGTAGAACAATTTTACTATGGTAACATTGTATTGCTCTGGTCACAGGAGTAGAAACAAAAATCATTAAAGATTTAAAAATGTAATAAAAATGTTTAAAAAATGTAAACATATTTTTTAAAATAACTTTTTTTTTTTTTTACATACTGTCACCAGTCATTTTCCCTGATCACCGCACAGGGCTTTTCTCAGCAGGAACACGGGGAAACGCAGTTCCGGCACCTCCAGCACTAAATGTATGTAATGGCAAGGGGTGCTGGAGTGTGTTGGAGGGTCTATTGATGCTGGCTGCTGGGGAATCTATTGTCACTTGAGAGGATCTATTTTTGCATGGTGGTCTATTGTTGCTGGGGAGTTCTATTGCTGATGGAGAGGGAGCTTTTGTTGCTGGAGAGGGATCTATTTTTGCTGGGAGGTCTATTGTTGCTGGAGAGGGATCTATTGTTGCTGGGTGGTCTACTGTTGCTGGAGAGGGATCTATTGTTGCTTAGAGGTCTATTGTTGCTGGAGAGGGATCTATTGTTGCTGGGAGGTCTATTGTTGTTGGGAGGTCTATTGTTGCTTGGAGGTCTATTGCTGCTGGAGAGGGATCTATTGTTGCTCGGTGGTCTAATGTTGCTTAGAGGTCTATTGTTGCTTAGAGGTCTATTGTTGCTGGAGAGGGATCTTTTGTTGCTGGGAGGTCTATTGTTGCTGGAGAGGGATCTATTGTTGTGGGAGGTCTATTGTTGCTGGAAGGGACTTACTGTTAAGGTAGGAGTCTATTGTTGCTTGCTGTTGGTCTATCTGTTGTTGCTGCTGGGGGTCTATCATTGCTGGGGTGGTATTTTGTTGCAGGGGTCCATTGTTGCTGGGGCAATCTATTGTTGCTGATTGCAGGGGTTGCATCTATATTACTGCTTTTCTCGTTATCCAAAAAATACAAAATGATACTTGGCTCTGTATTCTCTAAAAGGAGGCATCCTGCGAGGTGGGTAGGGGGTGGAACCAAGGGACGGTGCTTGGAGGTGGGTAGGGAGTGGAACCAAGGGACGGTGCTCGGAGGTGGAACCAAGGGATGGTGCACGGAGGTGGGTAGGGGGTGGAACCAAGGGACGGTGCTCGGAGGTGGGTAGGGAGCGGAACCAAGGGACGGTGCTCGAAGGTGGGTAGGGAGTGGAACCAAGTGACGGTGCTCGGAGGTGGGTAAGGAGTGGAACCAAGGGATGGTGCTTAGAGGTGGGTAGGGGGTGGAACCAAGGGATGGTGCTTGGAGGTGGGTAGGGGGTGGAACCAAGGGATGGTGCTTGGAGGTGGGTAGGGAGTGGAACCAAGGGACGGTGCTCGGAGGTGGAACCAAGGGATGGTACTCGGAGGTGGGTATGGGGTGGAACCAAGGGATGGTGCTCGAAGTTGGAACCAAGGGACGGTGCTCGGAGGTAGGCAGGGGGTGGAACCAAGGGACGGTGCTTGGAGGTGGGTCGGGTGTGGAACCAAGGGACGGTGCTCGGAGGTGGAACCAAGGGACGGTGCTCAGAGGTGGGTATGGGGTGGAACCAAGGGACGGTGCTCGGAGTTGGAACCAAGGGACGGTGCTTGGAGGTGGGTATGGGGTGGAACCAAGGGACGGTGCTCGGAGGTGGAACCAAGGGACGGTGCTCGGAGGTGGGTATGGGGTGGAACCAAGGGACGGTGCTCGGAGTTGGAACCAAGGGACGGTGCTCGGAGGTGGGCAGGGGGTGGAACCAAGGGACGGTGCTTGGAGGTGGGTACAAAGGGTGACTCAGAAGGGGAGAGTTCCTGCTCCTACTCTCTGAGAAAAAACGCCCTGCCCCCACACCAGTTATATGATGGCGCTGTACTGCATTGGGGACAGTATGCTAAAACAAAAATACTGAATTTTTCTTTTTATTTCCTAATTTTACACAAACTAATGGCAAAAAATTACAACTTCAAAAAACTCACCATGCCTCTTCCTAAACACCTGTCTACTTTCTGAAAAGCAGTCATGTTGGGGTTATTTGTACTGTCCTGGCGTTTCTGGGCCTCAAGAAATGAGATCGTCCGTCAGTAGGTCAAGATTGATCGATTTTGAGATCTATCTCATAGTTTGTGGACTCCATAACTTTCCTACCCACTAAATAATAAACATTGATTTGGGTTCTTTTCACCAATCAAAAATGTAGCAGAATACATTTTGGCCTAAATTTGTGTAGAAAGATTATTTGCAAAATTTTTAACAGAAACAAAGAAAATTTAATTTTTTTCAAAATTAAAAATATTTTTATTTATAGCGCAAAAAAAAAAAAAACAGCGGTGATTAAATACCACCAAAAGAAAGCTCTATTTGTGTGAAAACAAAATAACAATTTCATGCAGTACAGTGTCGCATGATCGCGCAATTGTCATTCAAAGTGGTCACAGCATTGGGAACAGGTCCTGCCAACTCGCAATTATTAGCATGGACAGCGATCTGTCTTTGACAGCTTTGTTGTTGTGCTGAGAGCAGGGGCGGACTGACAACTCATGGGGCCCCTGTGTCCTTGCCCAAACTCAAAAAAGCCTATGAAAAAGGTACCAAGGGCATCTCATGGGGCCCCCTACTGACCCCGGGCCCTCGGGCAGTGCCCGAGTTTCCAAATAGTCAGTCCGCCCCTGGCTGAGAGTGTGCTTTCAGCACAAAAAGCTTTGCTGCCCATGGGTGCAAATGTGTAGCTTTAAAGCTCACTCTCTTTGCCACCACATATGTGTTACGTGGGCAGCAAGAGGTTAAAGCGGTACTAAAGTGTTACTAAACCCACAACAGTGACATCAGTCTGTAGATGAAGTAAAGTGTGCTTGTTATACTCACTGTGGAACCTAAGGGGTTAATCCTCTGCGCGTAAAAAAGCTGTTTGATCCTGTCTTCTCTGATCCTCTCCTTCTTCCAGTGCCCCCCTCTTGTCTCCTGATGACACATATCATGTGGAATCACTCTGCTCATGCTCAATTTGGTGTGTATTGCTATAGAAAACGCCTCCTATAAGCTTTAACCAGTGCTTGGCTTAATACTGATAGAAGTCACAGGACTGCTATATACTGCTGATGAGAAAAAGTAGCACTTTGTATTTACTAACATAATTACATTTCTATGTTCTGTGTACTGTGGGAGACCAGATATAGTGAATGCGGGGTCCGGGGAGAGCGGATATAGTGAATGCAGGGTCCGGGGAGAGCGGATATAGTGAATGCGGGGTCCGGGGAGAGCGGATATAGTGAATGCGGGGTCCATGGAGAGCGGATATAGTGAATGCAGGGTCCGGGGAGAGCGGATATAGTGAATGCAGGGTCCGGGGAGAGCGGATATAGTGAATGCGGGGTCCGGGGAGAGCGGATATAGTGAATGCGGGGTCCGGGGAGAGCGGATATAGTGAATGCGGGGTCCATGGAGAGCGGATATAGTGAATGCAGGGTCCGGGGAGAGCGGATATAGTGAATGCGGGGTCCGGGGAGAGCGGATATAGTGAATGCGGGGTCGGGGAGAGCGGATATAGTGAATGCGGGGTCCGGGGAGAGCGGATATAGTGAATGCGGGGTCCGGGGAGAGCGGATATAGTGAATGCGGGGTCCGGGGAGAGCGGATATAGTGAATGCGGGGTCCGGGGAGAGCGGATATAGTGAATGCAGGGTCCGGGGAGAGCGGATATAGTGAATGCGGGGTCCGGGGAGACCGGATATAGTGAATGCGGGGTCCGGGGAGACCGGATATAGTGAATGCGGGGTCCGGGGAGAGCGGATATAGTGAATGCGGGGTCTGGGGAGACCGGATATAGTGAATGCGGGGTCCGGGGAGAGCGGATATAGTGAATGCGGGGTCCGGGGAGAGCGGATATAGTGAATGCGGGGTCCGGGGAGAGCGGATATAGTGAATACGGGGTCCGGGGAGACCGGATATAGTGAATGCGGGGTCCGGGGAGAGCGGATATAGTGAATGCGGGGTCTGGGGAGACCGGATATAGTGAATGCGGGGTCCGGGGAGAGCGGATATAGTGAATGCGGGGTCCGGGGAGAGCGGATATAGTGAATGCGGGGTCCGGGGAGAGCGGATATAGTGAATGCGGGGTCCGGGGAGAGCGGATATAGTGAATGCGGGGTCCGGGGAGAGCGGATATAGTGAATGCGGGGTCCGGGGAGACCGGATATAGTGAATGCGGGGTCCGGGGAGAGCGGATATAGTGAATGCGGGGTCCGGGGAGAGCGGATATAGTGAATGCGGGGTCCGGGGAGAGCGGATATAGTGAATGCGGGGTCCGGGGAGAGCGGATATAGTGAATGCGGGGTCCGGGGAGAGCGGATATAGTGAATGCGGGGTCCGGGGAGAGCGGATATAGTGAATGCGGGGTCCGGGGAGACCGGATATAGTGAATGCGGGGTCCGGGGAGAGCGGATATAGTGAATGCGGGGTCCGGGGAGAGCGGATATAGTGAATGCGGGGTCCGGGGAGAGCGGATATAGTGAATGCGGGGTCCGGGGAGAGCGGATATAGTGAATGCGGGGTCCGGGGAGAGCGGATATAGTGAATGTGGGGTCGGAGGAGAGTGGATATAGTGAATGCGGGGTCTGGGGAGAGCGGATATAGTGAATGCAGGGTCCGGGGAGAGCAGATATAGTGAATGCGGGGTCCGGGGAGAGCGGATATAGTGAATGCGGGGTCCGGGGAGAGCGGATATAGTGAATGCAGGGTCCGGGGAGAGCAGATATAGTGAATGCGGGGTCCGGGGAGACCAGATATAGTGAATGCGGGGTCCGGGGAGAGCGGATATAGTGAATGCGGGGTCCGGGGAGACCAGATATAGTGAATGCGGGGTCCGGGGAGAGCGGATATAGTGAATGCGGGGTCTGGGGAGAGCGGATATAGTGAATGCGGGGTCCGGGGAGAGCGGATATAGTGAATGCGGGGTCCGGGGAGACCAGATATAGTGAATGCAGGGTCCGGGGTTTAGTAACACTTTAAATAACTTTTTCTTTTTTAGGCTATTTTTATTATCTGGTGGGAAGTTGTTGGCTATTGTTTTAGGTCATTTCTGGTCAAATGCGGTTGGGATGTGTTAGGCTCGTTTGTTTTCTGGTTGAATGTTCTTAGGCCGTTACTTCTCTTGGGATGAAATGTTCTTAATGTATTAGATTGTTACATTCGTACTGCTAAAGACAAATTAACCATTTGGCACATTTTCTACACTCTCCCAGGGGTATTATATATTATTTGCAACTTTTGCACAAATGCTGATGCATTCATGGAGCATTTTTTTTCTTTCTTTTTATAAATAAGCCTTAAAGTTTCTCGCTTAGTCTTGCGGTGGAGATCCTAATCGGCAATGTGAATGAGCCCCGTTTTATTCTGAGAGTTCTGTGACCACATCTAGAACTGCAGAGTTCGAACTGATCTGGAAACATTGTAATTAACCACTTCCAGTCCGGACACTTTCCCCCCTTCCAGTCCGGACACTTTCCCCCCCTTCCAGTCCGGACACTTTCCCCCCTTCCAGTCCGGACACTTTCCCCCCCTTCCAGTCCGGACACTTTCCCCCCCTTCCAGTGTGGACACTTTCCCCCCCTTCCAGTCCGGACACTTTCCCCCCTTCCAGTCCGGACACTTTCACCCCCTTCCAGTCCGGACACTTTCCCCCCTTCCAGTCCGGACACTTTCCCCCCCTTCCAGTCCGGACACTTTCCCCCCCTTCCAGTCCGGACACTTTCCCCCCTTCCAGTCCGGACACTTTCCCCTCCTTCCAGTCCGGACACTTTCACTCCCTTCCAGTCCGGACACTTTCCCCCCCTTCCAGTCCGGACACTTTCCCCCCCTTCCAGTCCGGACACTTTCCCCCCCTTCCAGTCTGGACACTTTCACCCCCTTCCAGTCTGGACACTTTCACCCCCTTCCAGTCTGGACACTTTCACCCCCTTCCCCCCCAGGCCAATTTTCAGCTTTCAGCGCTATCACACTTTGAATGACAATTGCGCGGTCATGCAACACTGTACCCATATGAGTTTTTTAGCATTTTTTTGAGACAGATAAAGCTTTATTTTTGTGGTATTTATTCACCGCTGGGATTTTTATTTTTTTGCTATATAAATGAAAACGTCCAAAAATTTAGAAAAAAACTGTTTTTCTTATAAAATTTTGCAAATAAATAATATTTCATCATAAATCTTGGCCAAAATGTATTCAGTTATCTTTTTAGTAAAAAAAAAAATAACCCAAATTAGTTTGTAAACAAAATTATTATTTTTTTAAATATTTTTTTAACATTTTTATTTTATTTTTTTATATTATTATTTATGTTTTTTTTCTACATACTGTCACCCTAGCAGTACAGTGTTACCATGGTGACAATGTACTACTTGTGGGGGGTGATGAAGATTTTTTTTGCTTTTACACCCATAAAGGCTGTAAAAGCAATAATTTCTCCTTCTCTCTGGCTGCATTCCTGCAGCCATTGAGAACTGCTGTGTGAGCTGTGATTGGTCACAGCTTGTCACATGGTGCAAGGCTGTTGTGAATAGCCCTGTACCATGTGATCTCTGTGATCATTCACAGATTTCACACGTAGTAAGCAATGATGTCAGAAGTGACATCTTGCTTACTACTCTTCATGTGATCACTGATTGGCCAATCAGTGATCACATGATCAGGACCTCTTACAGAGGTCCTGTATGACGATCGGTGTTCCACTGTGTGCGGAGGACATAGTGGGCACCGGATCGTGGCGCTGCTTGCTCCCAGGGAGCGCGCACAGTCCCTAATGGCGGGCACCGTTTATGAACGGCAACCTGCCCCTGGAGTGCCTCCGTCCCTCCATTTATATACAGCGGCCGGAAGGGAAGTGGTTGAAGCCGGTATTCACCTTCCTTTACCCTCGGTTCACACCCAAGCGTTTTCCACAGCATTTTGCAGAAACGCAGTACAGTCCATTTAACATGATTTCCTATGGGACATGTTCACATATGCGCGTTTTCACCCGGTGCGTTTTTTGGAAAGGGTCAGGGACTTTTTTGAATGCAAAACGTTGCGGTTTTCGTTCTATAGACTTCAATGGAAATGCTGCCGAAAAGCATGTAGTGAGTTTTTGCCATGTTTTTGATGCGTTTTTGATGTGTTTTGTGTTTTAAATCTGCCTAGCAACAAGAAATTTTTTTAAAAAAAGCATTAAAAACGCAGGTGCAAAAACGCAAAACGCAATGCAGAAACGGCTCAAACGCCACCACCATAGGTGTGAACCTAGATTTATGTAGATAGCAATACAATACTGCTATGGTGGAAAATGTTATAAATCAATGCGATTAGCGGCGAGCGCGTCTGTGCAATCCATTGACAATATTTCCTGTATGTGTGCTATGTACGATTCCAGCTTAGATCATGAGACGGACAAAT